>NC_059430.1:3113479-3155979 GCF_021028975.2 Sphaerodactylus townsendi | reverse complement strand
CCCCCCACCCCCCCCCCCCCCCACCCCCCCCCCCCCCCACCCCCCCCCCCCCCCACCCCCCCCCCCCCCCACCCCCCCCCCCCCCCACCCCCCCCCCCCCCCACCCCCCCCCCCCCCCACCCCCCCCCCCCCCCACCCCCCCCCCCCCCCACCCCCCCCCCCCCCCACCCCCCCCCCCCCCCACCCCCCCCCCCCCCCACCCCCCCCCCCCCCCACCCCCCCCCCCCCCCACCCCCCCCCCCCCCCACCCCCCCCCCCCCCCACCCCCCCCCCCCCCCACCCCCCCCCCCCCCCACCCCCCCCCCCCCCCACCCCCCCCCCCCCCCACCCCCCCCCCCCCCCACCCCCCCCCCCCCCCACCCCCCCCCCCCCCCACCCCCCCCCCCCCCCACCCCCCCCCCCCCCCACCCCCCCCCCCCCCCACCCCCCCCCCCCCCCACCCCCCCCCCCCCCCACCCCCCCCCCCCCCCACCCCCCCCCCCCCCCACCCCCCCCCCCCCCCACCCCCCCCCCCCCCCACCCCCCCCCCCCCCCACCCCCCCCCCCCCCCACCCCCCCCCCCCCCCACCCCCCCCCCCCCCCACCCCCCCCCCCCCCCACCCCCCCCCCCCCCCACCCCCCCCCCCCCCCACCCCCCCCCCCCCCCACCCCCCCCCCCCCCCACCCCCCCCCCCCCCCACCCCCCCCCCCCCCCACCCCCCCCCCCCCCCACCCCCCCCCCCCCCCACCCCCCCCCCCCCCCACCCCCCCCCCCCCCCACCCCCCCCCCCCCCCACCCCCCCCCCCCCCCACCCCCCCCCCCCCCCACCCCCCCCCCCCCCCACCCCCCCCCCCCCCCACCCCCCCCCCCCCCCACCCCCCCCCCCCCCCACCCCCCCCCCCCCCCACCCCCCCCCCCCCCCACCCCCCCCCCCCCCCACCCCCCCCCCCCCCCACCCCCCCCCCCCCCCACCCCCCCCCCCCCCCACCCCCCCCCCCCCCCACCCCCCCCCCCCCCCACCCCCCCCCCCCCCCACCCCCCCCCCCCCCCACCCCCCCCCCCCCCCACCCCCCCCCCCCCCCACCCCCCCCCCCCCCCACCCCCCCCCCCCCCCACCCCCCCCCCCCCCCACCCCCCCCCCCCCCCACCCCCCCCCCCCCCCACCCCCCCCCCCCCCCACCCCCCCCCCCCCCCACCCCCCCCCCCCCCCACCCCCCCCCCCCCCCACCCCCCCCCCCCCCCACCCCCCCCCCCCCCCACCCCCCCCCCCCCCCACCCCCCCCCCCCCCCACCCCCCCCCCCCCCCACCCCCCCCCCCCCCCACCCCCCCCCCCCCCCACCCCCCCCCCCCCCCACCCCCCCCCCCCCCCACCCCCCCCCCCCCCCACCCCCCCCCCCCCCCACCCCCCCCCCCCCCCACCCCCCCCCCCCCCCACCCCCCCCCCCCCCCACCCCCCCCCCCCCCCACCCCCCCCCCCCCCCACCCCCCCCCCCCCCCACCCCCCCCCCCCCCCACCCCCCCCCCCCCCCACCCCCCCCCCCCCCCACCCCCCCCCCCCCCCACCCCCCCCCCCCCCCACCCCCCCCCCCCCCCACCCCCCCCCCCCCCCACCCCCCCCCCCCCCCACCCCCCCCCCCCCCCACCCCCCCCCCCCCCCACCCCCCCCCCCCCCCACCCCCCCCCCCCCCCACCCCCCCCCCCCCCCACCCCCCCCCCCCCCCACCCCCCCCCCCCCCCACCCCCCCCCCCCCCCACCCCCCCCCCCCCCCACCCCCCCCCCCCCCCACCCCCCCCCCCCCCCACCCCCCCCCCCCCCCACCCCCCCCCCCCCCCACCCCCCCCCCCCCCCACCCCCCCCCCCCCCCACCCCCCCCCCCCCCCACCCCCCCCCCCCCCCACCCCCCCCCCCCCCCACCCCCCCCCCCCCCCACCCCCCCCCCCCCCCACCCCCCCCCCCCCCCACCCCCCCCCCCCCCCACCCCCCCCCCCCCCCACCCCCCCCCCCCCCCACCCCCCCCCCCCCCCACCCCCCCCCCCCCCCACCCCCCCCCCCCCCCACCCCCCCCCCCCCCCACCCCCCCCCCCCCCCACCCCCCCCCCCCCCCACCCCCCCCCCCCCCCACCCCCCCCCCCCCCCACCCCCCCCCCCCCCCACCCCCCCCCCCCCCCACCCCCCCCCCCCCCCACCCCCCCCCCCCCCCACCCCCCCCCCCCCCCACCCCCCCCCCCCCCCACCCCCCCCCCCCCCCACCCCCCCCCCCCCCCACCCCCCCCCCCCCCCACCCCCCCCCCCCCCCACCCCCCCCCCCCCCCACCCCCCCCCCCCCCCACCCCCCCCCCCCCCCACCCCCCCCCCCCCCCACCCCCCCCCCCCCCCACCCCCCCCCCCCCCCACCCCCCCCCCCCCCCACCCCCCCCCCCCCCCACCCCCCCCCCCCCCCACCCCCCCCCCCCCCCACCCCCCCCCCCCCCCACCCCCCCCCCCCCCCACCCCCCCCCCCCCCCACCCCCCCCCCCCCCCACCCCCCCCCCCCCCCACCCCCCCCCCCCCCCACCCCCCCCCCCCCCCACCCCCCCCCCCCCCCACCCCCCCCCCCCCCCACCCCCCCCCCCCCCCACCCCCCCCCCCCCCCACCCCCCCCCCCCCCCACCCCCCCCCCCCCCCACCCCCCCCCCCCCCCACCCCCCCCCCCCCCCACCCCCCCCCCCCCCCACCCCCCCCCCCCCCCACCCCCCCCCCCCCCCACCCCCCCCCCCCCCCACCCCCCCCCCCCCCCACCCCCCCCCCCCCCCACCCCCCCCCCCCCCCACCCCCCCCCCCCCCCACCCCCCCCCCCCCCCACCCCCCCCCCCCCCCACCCCCCCCCCCCCCCACCCCCCCCCCCCCCCACCCCCCCCCCCCCCCACCCCCCCCCCCCCCCACCCCCCCCCCCCCCCACCCCCCCCCCCCCCCACCCCCCCCCCCCCCCACCCCCCCCCCCCCCCACCCCCCCCCCCCCCCACCCCCCCCCCCCCCCACCCCCCCCCCCCCCCACCCCCCCCCCCCCCCACCCCCCCCCCCCCCCACCCCCCCCCCCCCCCACCCCCCCCCCCCCCCACCCCCCCCCCCCCCCACCCCCCCCCCCCCCCACCCCCCCCCCCCCCCACCCCCCCCCCCCCCCACCCCCCCCCCCCCCCACCCCCCCCCCCCCCCACCCCCCCCCCCCCCCACCCCCCCCCCCCCCCACCCCCCCCCCCCCCCACCCCCCCCCCCCCCCACCCCCCCCCCCCCCCACCCCCCCCCCCCCCCACCCCCCCCCCCCCCCACCCCCCCCCCCCCCCACCCCCCCCCCCCCCCACCCCCCCCCCCCCCCACCCCCCCCCCCCCCCACCCCCCCCCCCCCCCACCCCCCCCCCCCCCCACCCCCCCCCCCCCCCACCCCCCCCCCCCCCCACCCCCCCCCCCCCCCACCCCCCCCCCCCCCCACCCCCCCCCCCCCCCACCCCCCCCCCCCCCCACCCCCCCCCCCCCCCACCCCCCCCCCCCCCCACCCCCCCCCCCCCCCACCCCCCCCCCCCCCCACCCCCCCCCCCCCCCACCCCCCCCCCCCCCCACCCCCCCCCCCCCCCACCCCCCCCCCCCCCCACCCCCCCCCCCCCCCACCCCCCCCCCCCCCCACCCCCCCCCCCCCCCACCCCCCCCCCCCCCCACCCCCCCCCCCCCCCACCCCCCCCCCCCCCCACCCCCCCCCCCCCCCACCCCCCCCCCCCCCCACCCCCCCCCCCCCCCACCCCCCCCCCCCCCCACCCCCCCCCCCCCCCACCCCCCCCCCCCCCCACCCCCCCCCCCCCCCACCCCCCCCCCCCCCCACCCCCCCCCCCCCCCACCCCCCCCCCCCCCCACCCCCCCCCCCCCCCACCCCCCCCCCCCCCCACCCCCCCCCCCCCCCACCCCCCCCCCCCCCCACCCCCCCCCCCCCCCACCCCCCCCCCCCCCCACCCCCCCCCCCCCCCACCCCCCCCCCCCCCCACCCCCCCCCCCCCCCACCCCCCCCCCCCCCCACCCCCCCCCCCCCCCACCCCCCCCCCCCCCCACCCCCCCCCCCCCCCACCCCCCCCCCCCCCCACCCCCCCCCCCCCCCACCCCCCCCCCCCCCCACCCCCCCCCCCCCCCACCCCCCCCCCCCCCCACCCCCCCCCCCCCCCACCCCCCCCCCCCCCCACCCCCCCCCCCCCCCACCCCCCCCCCCCCCCACCCCCCCCCCCCCCCACCCCCCCCCCCCCCCACCCCCCCCCCCCCCCACCCCCCCCCCCCCCCACCCCCCCCCCCCCCCACCCCCCCCCCCCCCCACCCCCCCCCCCCCCCACCCCCCCCCCCCCCCACCCCCCCCCCCCCCCACCCCCCCCCCCCCCCACCCCCCCCCCCCCCCACCCCCCCCCCCCCCCACCCCCCCCCCCCCCCACCCCCCCCCCCCCCCACCCCCCCCCCCCCCCACCCCCCCCCCCCCCCACCCCCCCCCCCCCCCACCCCCCCCCCCCCCCACCCCCCCCCCCCCCCACCCCCCCCCCCCCCCACCCCCCCCCCCCCCCACCCCCCCCCCCCCCCACCCCCCCCCCCCCCCACCCCCCCCCCCCCCCACCCCCCCCCCCCCCCACCCCCCCCCCCCCCCACCCCCCCCCCCCCCCACCCCCCCCCCCCCCCACCCCCCCCCCCCCCCACCCCCCCCCCCCCCCACCCCCCCCCCCCCCCACCCCCCCCCCCCCCCACCCCCCCCCCCCCCCACCCCCCCCCCCCCCCACCCCCCCCCCCCCCCACCCCCCCCCCCCCCCACCCCCCCCCCCCCCCACCCCCCCCCCCCCCCACCCCCCCCCCCCCCCACCCCCCCCCCCCCCCACCCCCCCCCCCCCCCACCCCCCCCCCCCCCCACCCCCCCCCCCCCCCACCCCCCCCCCCCCCCACCCCCCCCCCCCCCCACCCCCCCCCCCCCCCACCCCCCCCCCCCCCCACCCCCCCCCCCCCCCACCCCCCCCCCCCCCCACCCCCCCCCCCCCCCACCCCCCCCCCCCCCCACCCCCCCCCCCCCCCACCCCCCCCCCCCCCCACCCCCCCCCCCCCCCACCCCCCCCCCCCCCCACCCCCCCCCCCCCCCACCCCCCCCCCCCCCCACCCCCCCCCCCCCCCACCCCCCCCCCCCCCCACCCCCCCCCCCCCCCACCCCCCCCCCCCCCCACCCCCCCCCCCCCCCACCCCCCCCCCCCCCCACCCCCCCCCCCCCCCACCCCCCCCCCCCCCCACCCCCCCCCCCCCCCACCCCCCCCCCCCCCCACCCCCCCCCCCCCCCACCCCCCCCCCCCCCCACCCCCCCCCCCCCCCACCCCCCCCCCCCCCCACCCCCCCCCCCCCCCACCCCCCCCCCCCCCCACCCCCCCCCCCCCCCACCCCCCCCCCCCCCCACCCCCCCCCCCCCCCACCCCCCCCCCCCCCCACCCCCCCCCCCCCCCACCCCCCCCCCCCCCCACCCCCCCCCCCCCCCACCCCCCCCCCCCCCCACCCCCCCCCCCCCCCACCCCCCCCCCCCCCCACCCCCCCCCCCCCCCACCCCCCCCCCCCCCCACCCCCCCCCCCCCCCACCCCCCCCCCCCCCCACCCCCCCCCCCCCCCACCCCCCCCCCCCCCCACCCCCCCCCCCCCCCACCCCCCCCCCCCCCCACCCCCCCCCCCCCCCACCCCCCCCCCCCCCCACCCCCCCCCCCCCCCACCCCCCCCCCCCCCCACCCCCCCCCCCCCCCACCCCCCCCCCCCCCCACCCCCCCCCCCCCCCACCCCCCCCCCCCCCCACCCCCCCCCCCCCCCACCCCCCCCCCCCCCCACCCCCCCCCCCCCCCACCCCCCCCCCCCCCCACCCCCCCCCCCCCCCACCCCCCCCCCCCCCCACCCCCCCCCCCCCCCACCCCCCCCCCCCCCCACCCCCCCCCCCCCCCACCCCCCCCCCCCCCCACCCCCCCCCCCCCCCACCCCCCCCCCCCCCCACCCCCCCCCCCCCCCACCCCCCCCCCCCCCCACCCCCCCCCCCCCCCACCCCCCCCCCCCCCCACCCCCCCCCCCCCCCACCCCCCCCCCCCCCCACCCCCCCCCCCCCCCACCCCCCCCCCCCCCCACCCCCCCCCCCCCCCACCCCCCCCCCCCCCCACCCCCCCCCCCCCCCACCCCCCCCCCCCCCCACCCCCCCCCCCCCCCACCCCCCCCCCCCCCCACCCCCCCCCCCCCCCACCCCCCCCCCCCCCCACCCCCCCCCCCCCCCACCCCCCCCCCCCCCCACCCCCCCCCCCCCCCACCCCCCCCCCCCCCCACCCCCCCCCCCCCCCACCCCCCCCCCCCCCCACCCCCCCCCCCCCCCACCCCCCCCCCCCCCCACCCCCCCCCCCCCCCACCCCCCCCCCCCCCCACCCCCCCCCCCCCCCACCCCCCCCCCCCCCCACCCCCCCCCCCCCCCACCCCCCCCCCCCCCCACCCCCCCCCCCCCCCACCCCCCCCCCCCCCCACCCCCCCCCCCCCCCACCCCCCCCCCCCCCCACCCCCCCCCCCCCCCACCCCCCCCCCCCCCCACCCCCCCCCCCCCCCACCCCCCCCCCCCCCCACCCCCCCCCCCCCCCACCCCCCCCCCCCCCCACCCCCCCCCCCCCCCACCCCCCCCCCCCCCCACCCCCCCCCCCCCCCACCCCCCCCCCCCCCCACCCCCCCCCCCCCCCACCCCCCCCCCCCCCCACCCCCCCCCCCCCCCACCCCCCCCCCCCCCCACCCCCCCCCCCCCCCACCCCCCCCCCCCCCCACCCCCCCCCCCCCCCACCCCCCCCCCCCCCCACCCCCCCCCCCCCCCACCCCCCCCCCCCCCCACCCCCCCCCCCCCCCACCCCCCCCCCCCCCCACCCCCCCCCCCCCCCACCCCCCCCCCCCCCCACCCCCCCCCCCCCCCACCCCCCCCCCCCCCCACCCCCCCCCCCCCCCACCCCCCCCCCCCCCCACCCCCCCCCCCCCCCACCCCCCCCCCCCCCCACCCCCCCCCCCCCCCACCCCCCCCCCCCCCCACCCCCCCCCCCCCCCACCCCCCCCCCCCCCCACCCCCCCCCCCCCCCACCCCCCCCCCCCCCCACCCCCCCCCCCCCCCACCCCCCCCCCCCCCCACCCCCCCCCCCCCCCACCCCCCCCCCCCCCCACCCCCCCCCCCCCCCACCCCCCCCCCCCCCCACCCCCCCCCCCCCCCACCCCCCCCCCCCCCCACCCCCCCCCCCCCCCACCCCCCCCCCCCCCCACCCCCCCCCCCCCCCACCCCCCCCCCCCCCCACCCCCCCCCCCCCCCACCCCCCCCCCCCCCCACCCCCCCCCCCCCCCACCCCCCCCCCCCCCCACCCCCCCCCCCCCCCACCCCCCCCCCCCCCCACCCCCCCCCCCCCCCACCCCCCCCCCCCCCCACCCCCCCCCCCCCCCACCCCCCCCCCCCCCCACCCCCCCCCCCCCCCACCCCCCCCCCCCCCCACCCCCCCCCCCCCCCACCCCCCCCCCCCCCCACCCCCCCCCCCCCCCACCCCCCCCCCCCCCCACCCCCCCCCCCCCCCACCCCCCCCCCCCCCCACCCCCCCCCCCCCCCACCCCCCCCCCCCCCCACCCCCCCCCCCCCCCACCCCCCCCCCCCCCCACCCCCCCCCCCCCCCACCCCCCCCCCCCCCCACCCCCCCCCCCCCCCACCCCCCCCCCCCCCCACCCCCCCCCCCCCCCACCCCCCCCCCCCCCCACCCCCCCCCCCCCCCACCCCCCCCCCCCCCCACCCCCCCCCCCCCCCACCCCCCCCCCCCCCCACCCCCCCCCCCCCCCACCCCCCCCCCCCCCCACCCCCCCCCCCCCCCACCCCCCCCCCCCCCCACCCCCCCCCCCCCCCACCCCCCCCCCCCCCCACCCCCCCCCCCCCCCACCCCCCCCCCCCCCCACCCCCCCCCCCCCCCACCCCCCCCCCCCCCCACCCCCCCCCCCCCCCACCCCCCCCCCCCCCCACCCCCCCCCCCCCCCACCCCCCCCCCCCCCCACCCCCCCCCCCCCCCACCCCCCCCCCCCCCCACCCCCCCCCCCCCCCACCCCCCCCCCCCCCCACCCCCCCCCCCCCCCACCCCCCCCCCCCCCCACCCCCCCCCCCCCCCACCCCCCCCCCCCCCCACCCCCCCCCCCCCCCACCCCCCCCCCCCCCCACCCCCCCCCCCCCCCACCCCCCCCCCCCCCCACCCCCCCCCCCCCCCACCCCCCCCCCCCCCCACCCCCCCCCCCCCCCACCCCCCCCCCCCCCCACCCCCCCCCCCCCCCACCCCCCCCCCCCCCCACCCCCCCCCCCCCCCACCCCCCCCCCCCCCCACCCCCCCCCCCCCCCACCCCCCCCCCCCCCCACCCCCCCCCCCCCCCACCCCCCCCCCCCCCCACCCCCCCCCCCCCCCACCCCCCCCCCCCCCCACCCCCCCCCCCCCCCACCCCCCCCCCCCCCCACCCCCCCCCCCCCCCACCCCCCCCCCCCCCCACCCCCCCCCCCCCCCACCCCCCCCCCCCCCCACCCCCCCCCCCCCCCACCCCCCCCCCCCCCCACCCCCCCCCCCCCCCACCCCCCCCCCCCCCCACCCCCCCCCCCCCCCACCCCCCCCCCCCCCCACCCCCCCCCCCCCCCACCCCCCCCCCCCCCCACCCCCCCCCCCCCCCACCCCCCCCCCCCCCCACCCCCCCCCCCCCCCACCCCCCCCCCCCCCCACCCCCCCCCCCCCCCACCCCCCCCCCCCCCCACCCCCCCCCCCCCCCACCCCCCCCCCCCCCCACCCCCCCCCCCCCCCACCCCCCCCCCCCCCCACCCCCCCCCCCCCCCACCCCCCCCCCCCCCCACCCCCCCCCCCCCCCACCCCCCCCCCCCCCCACCCCCCCCCCCCCCCACCCCCCCCCCCCCCCACCCCCCCCCCCCCCCACCCCCCCCCCCCCCCACCCCCCCCCCCCCCCACCCCCCCCCCCCCCCACCCCCCCCCCCCCCCACCCCCCCCCCCCCCCACCCCCCCCCCCCCCCACCCCCCCCCCCCCCCACCCCCCCCCCCCCCCACCCCCCCCCCCCCCCACCCCCCCCCCCCCCCACCCCCCCCCCCCCCCACCCCCCCCCCCCCCCACCCCCCCCCCCCCCCACCCCCCCCCCCCCCCACCCCCCCCCCCCCCCACCCCCCCCCCCCCCCACCCCCCCCCCCCCCCACCCCCCCCCCCCCCCACCCCCCCCCCCCCCCACCCCCCCCCCCCCCCACCCCCCCCCCCCCCCACCCCCCCCCCCCCCCACCCCCCCCCCCCCCCACCCCCCCCCCCCCCCACCCCCCCCCCCCCCCACCCCCCCCCCCCCCCACCCCCCCCCCCCCCCACCCCCCCCCCCCCCCACCCCCCCCCCCCCCCACCCCCCCCCCCCCCCACCCCCCCCCCCCCCCACCCCCCCCCCCCCCCACCCCCCCCCCCCCCCACCCCCCCCCCCCCCCACCCCCCCCCCCCCCCACCCCCCCCCCCCCCCACCCCCCCCCCCCCCCACCCCCCCCCCCCCCCACCCCCCCCCCCCCCCACCCCCCCCCCCCCCCACCCCCCCCCCCCCCCACCCCCCCCCCCCCCCACCCCCCCCCCCCCCCACCCCCCCCCCCCCCCACCCCCCCCCCCCCCCACCCCCCCCCCCCCCCACCCCCCCCCCCCCCCACCCCCCCCCCCCCCCACCCCCCCCCCCCCCCACCCCCCCCCCCCCCCACCCCCCCCCCCCCCCACCCCCCCCCCCCCCCACCCCCCCCCCCCCCCACCCCCCCCCCCCCCCACCCCCCCCCCCCCCCACCCCCCCCCCCCCCCACCCCCCCCCCCCCCCACCCCCCCCCCCCCCCACCCCCCCCCCCCCCCACCCCCCCCCCCCCCCACCCCCCCCCCCCCCCACCCCCCCCCCCCCCCACCCCCCCCCCCCCCCACCCCCCCCCCCCCCCACCCCCCCCCCCCCCCACCCCCCCCCCCCCCCACCCCCCCCCCCCCCCACCCCCCCCCCCCCCCACCCCCCCCCCCCCCCACCCCCCCCCCCCCCCACCCCCCCCCCCCCCCACCCCCCCCCCCCCCCACCCCCCCCCCCCCCCACCCCCCCCCCCCCCCACCCCCCCCCCCCCCCACCCCCCCCCCCCCCCACCCCCCCCCCCCCCCACCCCCCCCCCCCCCCACCCCCCCCCCCCCCCACCCCCCCCCCCCCCCACCCCCCCCCCCCCCCACCCCCCCCCCCCCCCACCCCCCCCCCCCCCCACCCCCCCCCCCCCCCACCCCCCCCCCCCCCCACCCCCCCCCCCCCCCACCCCCCCCCCCCCCCACCCCCCCCCCCCCCCACCCCCCCCCCCCCCCACCCCCCCCCCCCCCCACCCCCCCCCCCCCCCACCCCCCCCCCCCCCCACCCCCCCCCCCCCCCACCCCCCCCCCCCCCCACCCCCCCCCCCCCCCACCCCCCCCCCCCCCCACCCCCCCCCCCCCCCACCCCCCCCCCCCCCCACCCCCCCCCCCCCCCACCCCCCCCCCCCCCCACCCCCCCCCCCCCCCACCCCCCCCCCCCCCCACCCCCCCCCCCCCCCACCCCCCCCCCCCCCCACCCCCCCCCCCCCCCACCCCCCCCCCCCCCCACCCCCCCCCCCCCCCACCCCCCCCCCCCCCCACCCCCCCCCCCCCCCACCCCCCCCCCCCCCCACCCCCCCCCCCCCCCACCCCCCCCCCCCCCCACCCCCCCCCCCCCCCACCCCCCCCCCCCCCCACCCCCCCCCCCCCCCACCCCCCCCCCCCCCCACCCCCCCCCCCCCCCACCCCCCCCCCCCCCCACCCCCCCCCCCCCCCACCCCCCCCCCCCCCCACCCCCCCCCCCCCCCACCCCCCCCCCCCCCCACCCCCCCCCCCCCCCACCCCCCCCCCCCCCCACCCCCCCCCCCCCCCACCCCCCCCCCCCCCCACCCCCCCCCCCCCCCACCCCCCCCCCCCCCCACCCCCCCCCCCCCCCACCCCCCCCCCCCCCCACCCCCCCCCCCCCCCACCCCCCCCCCCCCCCACCCCCCCCCCCCCCCACCCCCCCCCCCCCCCACCCCCCCCCCCCCCCACCCCCCCCCCCCCCCACCCCCCCCCCCCCCCACCCCCCCCCCCCCCCACCCCCCCCCCCCCCCACCCCCCCCCCCCCCCACCCCCCCCCCCCCCCACCCCCCCCCCCCCCCACCCCCCCCCCCCCCCACCCCCCCCCCCCCCCACCCCCCCCCCCCCCCACCCCCCCCCCCCCCCACCCCCCCCCCCCCCCACCCCCCCCCCCCCCCACCCCCCCCCCCCCCCACCCCCCCCCCCCCCCACCCCCCCCCCCCCCCACCCCCCCCCCCCCCCACCCCCCCCCCCCCCCACCCCCCCCCCCCCCCACCCCCCCCCCCCCCCACCCCCCCCCCCCCCCACCCCCCCCCCCCCCCACCCCCCCCCCCCCCCACCCCCCCCCCCCCCCACCCCCCCCCCCCCCCACCCCCCCCCCCCCCCACCCCCCCCCCCCCCCACCCCCCCCCCCCCCCACCCCCCCCCCCCCCCACCCCCCCCCCCCCCCACCCCCCCCCCCCCCCACCCCCCCCCCCCCCCACCCCCCCCCCCCCCCACCCCCCCCCCCCCCCACCCCCCCCCCCCCCCACCCCCCCCCCCCCCCACCCCCCCCCCCCCCCACCCCCCCCCCCCCCCACCCCCCCCCCCCCCCACCCCCCCCCCCCCCCACCCCCCCCCCCCCCCACCCCCCCCCCCCCCCACCCCCCCCCCCCCCCACCCCCCCCCCCCCCCACCCCCCCCCCCCCCCACCCCCCCCCCCCCCCACCCCCCCCCCCCCCCACCCCCCCCCCCCCCCACCCCCCCCCCCCCCCACCCCCCCCCCCCCCCACCCCCCCCCCCCCCCACCCCCCCCCCCCCCCACCCCCCCCCCCCCCCACCCCCCCCCCCCCCCACCCCCCCCCCCCCCCACCCCCCCCCCCCCCCACCCCCCCCCCCCCCCACCCCCCCCCCCCCCCACCCCCCCCCCCCCCCACCCCCCCCCCCCCCCACCCCCCCCCCCCCCCACCCCCCCCCCCCCCCACCCCCCCCCCCCCCCACCCCCCCCCCCCCCCACCCCCCCCCCCCCCCACCCCCCCCCCCCCCCACCCCCCCCCCCCCCCACCCCCCCCCCCCCCCACCCCCCCCCCCCCCCACCCCCCCCCCCCCCCACCCCCCCCCCCCCCCACCCCCCCCCCCCCCCACCCCCCCCCCCCCCCACCCCCCCCCCCCCCCACCCCCCCCCCCCCCCACCCCCCCCCCCCCCCACCCCCCCCCCCCCCCACCCCCCCCCCCCCCCACCCCCCCCCCCCCCCACCCCCCCCCCCCCCCACCCCCCCCCCCCCCCACCCCCCCCCCCCCCCACCCCCCCCCCCCCCCACCCCCCCCCCCCCCCACCCCCCCCCCCCCCCACCCCCCCCCCCCCCCACCCCCCCCCCCCCCCACCCCCCCCCCCCCCCACCCCCCCCCCCCCCCACCCCCCCCCCCCCCCACCCCCCCCCCCCCCCACCCCCCCCCCCCCCCACCCCCCCCCCCCCCCACCCCCCCCCCCCCCCACCCCCCCCCCCCCCCACCCCCCCCCCCCCCCACCCCCCCCCCCCCCCACCCCCCCCCCCCCCCACCCCCCCCCCCCCCCACCCCCCCCCCCCCCCACCCCCCCCCCCCCCCACCCCCCCCCCCCCCCACCCCCCCCCCCCCCCACCCCCCCCCCCCCCCACCCCCCCCCCCCCCCACCCCCCCCCCCCCCCACCCCCCCCCCCCCCCACCCCCCCCCCCCCCCACCCCCCCCCCCCCCCACCCCCCCCCCCCCCCACCCCCCCCCCCCCCCACCCCCCCCCCCCCCCACCCCCCCCCCCCCCCACCCCCCCCCCCCCCCACCCCCCCCCCCCCCCACCCCCCCCCCCCCCCACCCCCCCCCCCCCCCACCCCCCCCCCCCCCCACCCCCCCCCCCCCCCACCCCCCCCCCCCCCCACCCCCCCCCCCCCCCACCCCCCCCCCCCCCCACCCCCCCCCCCCCCCACCCCCCCCCCCCCCCACCCCCCCCCCCCCCCACCCCCCCCCCCCCCCACCCCCCCCCCCCCCCACCCCCCCCCCCCCCCACCCCCCCCCCCCCCCACCCCCCCCCCCCCCCACCCCCCCCCCCCCCCACCCCCCCCCCCCCCCACCCCCCCCCCCCCCCACCCCCCCCCCCCCCCACCCCCCCCCCCCCCCACCCCCCCCCCCCCCCACCCCCCCCCCCCCCCACCCCCCCCCCCCCCCACCCCCCCCCCCCCCCACCCCCCCCCCCCCCCACCCCCCCCCCCCCCCACCCCCCCCCCCCCCCACCCCCCCCCCCCCCCACCCCCCCCCCCCCCCACCCCCCCCCCCCCCCACCCCCCCCCCCCCCCACCCCCCCCCCCCCCCACCCCCCCCCCCCCCCACCCCCCCCCCCCCCCACCCCCCCCCCCCCCCACCCCCCCCCCCCCCCACCCCCCCCCCCCCCCACCCCCCCCCCCCCCCACCCCCCCCCCCCCCCACCCCCCCCCCCCCCCACCCCCCCCCCCCCCCACCCCCCCCCCCCCCCACCCCCCCCCCCCCCCACCCCCCCCCCCCCCCACCCCCCCCCCCCCCCACCCCCCCCCCCCCCCACCCCCCCCCCCCCCCACCCCCCCCCCCCCCCACCCCCCCCCCCCCCCACCCCCCCCCCCCCCCACCCCCCCCCCCCCCCACCCCCCCCCCCCCCCACCCCCCCCCCCCCCCACCCCCCCCCCCCCCCACCCCCCCCCCCCCCCACCCCCCCCCCCCCCCACCCCCCCCCCCCCCCACCCCCCCCCCCCCCCACCCCCCCCCCCCCCCACCCCCCCCCCCCCCCACCCCCCCCCCCCCCCACCCCCCCCCCCCCCCACCCCCCCCCCCCCCCACCCCCCCCCCCCCCCACCCCCCCCCCCCCCCACCCCCCCCCCCCCCCACCCCCCCCCCCCCCCACCCCCCCCCCCCCCCACCCCCCCCCCCCCCCACCCCCCCCCCCCCCCACCCCCCCCCCCCCCCACCCCCCCCCCCCCCCACCCCCCCCCCCCCCCACCCCCCCCCCCCCCCACCCCCCCCCCCCCCCACCCCCCCCCCCCCCCACCCCCCCCCCCCCCCACCCCCCCCCCCCCCCACCCCCCCCCCCCCCCACCCCCCCCCCCCCCCACCCCCCCCCCCCCCCACCCCCCCCCCCCCCCACCCCCCCCCCCCCCCACCCCCCCCCCCCCCCACCCCCCCCCCCCCCCACCCCCCCCCCCCCCCACCCCCCCCCCCCCCCACCCCCCCCCCCCCCCACCCCCCCCCCCCCCCACCCCCCCCCCCCCCCACCCCCCCCCCCCCCCACCCCCCCCCCCCCCCACCCCCCCCCCCCCCCACCCCCCCCCCCCCCCACCCCCCCCCCCCCCCACCCCCCCCCCCCCCCACCCCCCCCCCCCCCCACCCCCCCCCCCCCCCACCCCCCCCCCCCCCCACCCCCCCCCCCCCCCACCCCCCCCCCCCCCCACCCCCCCCCCCCCCCACCCCCCCCCCCCCCCACCCCCCCCCCCCCCCACCCCCCCCCCCCCCCACCCCCCCCCCCCCCCACCCCCCCCCCCCCCCACCCCCCCCCCCCCCCACCCCCCCCCCCCCCCACCCCCCCCCCCCCCCACCCCCCCCCCCCCCCACCCCCCCCCCCCCCCACCCCCCCCCCCCCCCACCCCCCCCCCCCCCCACCCCCCCCCCCCCCCACCCCCCCCCCCCCCCACCCCCCCCCCCCCCCACCCCCCCCCCCCCCCACCCCCCCCCCCCCCCACCCCCCCCCCCCCCCACCCCCCCCCCCCCCCACCCCCCCCCCCCCCCACCCCCCCCCCCCCCCACCCCCCCCCCCCCCCACCCCCCCCCCCCCCCACCCCCCCCCCCCCCCACCCCCCCCCCCCCCCACCCCCCCCCCCCCCCACCCCCCCCCCCCCCCACCCCCCCCCCCCCCCACCCCCCCCCCCCCCCACCCCCCCCCCCCCCCACCCCCCCCCCCCCCCACCCCCCCCCCCCCCCACCCCCCCCCCCCCCCACCCCCCCCCCCCCCCACCCCCCCCCCCCCCCACCCCCCCCCCCCCCCACCCCCCCCCCCCCCCACCCCCCCCCCCCCCCACCCCCCCCCCCCCCCACCCCCCCCCCCCCCCACCCCCCCCCCCCCCCACCCCCCCCCCCCCCCACCCCCCCCCCCCCCCACCCCCCCCCCCCCCCACCCCCCCCCCCCCCCACCCCCCCCCCCCCCCACCCCCCCCCCCCCCCACCCCCCCCCCCCCCCACCCCCCCCCCCCCCCACCCCCCCCCCCCCCCACCCCCCCCCCCCCCCACCCCCCCCCCCCCCCACCCCCCCCCCCCCCCACCCCCCCCCCCCCCCACCCCCCCCCCCCCCCACCCCCCCCCCCCCCCACCCCCCCCCCCCCCCACCCCCCCCCCCCCCCACCCCCCCCCCCCCCCACCCCCCCCCCCCCCCACCCCCCCCCCCCCCCACCCCCCCCCCCCCCCACCCCCCCCCCCCCCCACCCCCCCCCCCCCCCACCCCCCCCCCCCCCCACCCCCCCCCCCCCCCACCCCCCCCCCCCCCCACCCCCCCCCCCCCCCACCCCCCCCCCCCCCCACCCCCCCCCCCCCCCACCCCCCCCCCCCCCCACCCCCCCCCCCCCCCACCCCCCCCCCCCCCCACCCCCCCCCCCCCCCACCCCCCCCCCCCCCCACCCCCCCCCCCCCCCACCCCCCCCCCCCCCCACCCCCCCCCCCCCCCACCCCCCCCCCCCCCCACCCCCCCCCCCCCCCACCCCCCCCCCCCCCCACCCCCCCCCCCCCCCACCCCCCCCCCCCCCCACCCCCCCCCCCCCCCACCCCCCCCCCCCCCCACCCCCCCCCCCCCCCACCCCCCCCCCCCCCCACCCCCCCCCCCCCCCACCCCCCCCCCCCCCCACCCCCCCCCCCCCCCACCCCCCCCCCCCCCCACCCCCCCCCCCCCCCACCCCCCCCCCCCCCCACCCCCCCCCCCCCCCACCCCCCCCCCCCCCCACCCCCCCCCCCCCCCACCCCCCCCCCCCCCCACCCCCCCCCCCCCCCACCCCCCCCCCCCCCCACCCCCCCCCCCCCCCACCCCCCCCCCCCCCCACCCCCCCCCCCCCCCACCCCCCCCCCCCCCCACCCCCCCCCCCCCCCACCCCCCCCCCCCCCCACCCCCCCCCCCCCCCACCCCCCCCCCCCCCCACCCCCCCCCCCCCCCACCCCCCCCCCCCCCCACCCCCCCCCCCCCCCACCCCCCCCCCCCCCCACCCCCCCCCCCCCCCACCCCCCCCCCCCCCCACCCCCCCCCCCCCCCACCCCCCCCCCCCCCCACCCCCCCCCCCCCCCACCCCCCCCCCCCCCCACCCCCCCCCCCCCCCACCCCCCCCCCCCCCCACCCCCCCCCCCCCCCACCCCCCCCCCCCCCCACCCCCCCCCCCCCCCACCCCCCCCCCCCCCCACCCCCCCCCCCCCCCACCCCCCCCCCCCCCCACCCCCCCCCCCCCCCACCCCCCCCCCCCCCCACCCCCCCCCCCCCCCACCCCCCCCCCCCCCCACCCCCCCCCCCCCCCACCCCCCCCCCCCCCCACCCCCCCCCCCCCCCACCCCCCCCCCCCCCCACCCCCCCCCCCCCCCACCCCCCCCCCCCCCCACCCCCCCCCCCCCCCACCCCCCCCCCCCCCCACCCCCCCCCCCCCCCACCCCCCCCCCCCCCCACCCCCCCCCCCCCCCACCCCCCCCCCCCCCCACCCCCCCCCCCCCCCACCCCCCCCCCCCCCCACCCCCCCCCCCCCCCACCCCCCCCCCCCCCCACCCCCCCCCCCCCCCACCCCCCCCCCCCCCCACCCCCCCCCCCCCCCACCCCCCCCCCCCCCCACCCCCCCCCCCCCCCACCCCCCCCCCCCCCCACCCCCCCCCCCCCCCACCCCCCCCCCCCCCCACCCCCCCCCCCCCCCACCCCCCCCCCCCCCCACCCCCCCCCCCCCCCACCCCCCCCCCCCCCCACCCCCCCCCCCCCCCACCCCCCCCCCCCCCCACCCCCCCCCCCCCCCACCCCCCCCCCCCCCCACCCCCCCCCCCCCCCACCCCCCCCCCCCCCCACCCCCCCCCCCCCCCACCCCCCCCCCCCCCCACCCCCCCCCCCCCCCACCCCCCCCCCCCCCCACCCCCCCCCCCCCCCACCCCCCCCCCCCCCCACCCCCCCCCCCCCCCACCCCCCCCCCCCCCCACCCCCCCCCCCCCCCACCCCCCCCCCCCCCCACCCCCCCCCCCCCCCACCCCCCCCCCCCCCCACCCCCCCCCCCCCCCACCCCCCCCCCCCCCCACCCCCCCCCCCCCCCACCCCCCCCCCCCCCCACCCCCCCCCCCCCCCACCCCCCCCCCCCCCCACCCCCCCCCCCCCCCACCCCCCCCCCCCCCCACCCCCCCCCCCCCCCACCCCCCCCCCCCCCCACCCCCCCCCCCCCCCACCCCCCCCCCCCCCCACCCCCCCCCCCCCCCACCCCCCCCCCCCCCCACCCCCCCCCCCCCCCACCCCCCCCCCCCCCCACCCCCCCCCCCCCCCACCCCCCCCCCCCCCCACCCCCCCCCCCCCCCACCCCCCCCCCCCCCCACCCCCCCCCCCCCCCACCCCCCCCCCCCCCCACCCCCCCCCCCCCCCACCCCCCCCCCCCCCCACCCCCCCCCCCCCCCACCCCCCCCCCCCCCCACCCCCCCCCCCCCCCACCCCCCCCCCCCCCCACCCCCCCCCCCCCCCACCCCCCCCCCCCCCCACCCCCCCCCCCCCCCACCCCCCCCCCCCCCCACCCCCCCCCCCCCCCACCCCCCCCCCCCCCCACCCCCCCCCCCCCCCACCCCCCCCCCCCCCCACCCCCCCCCCCCCCCACCCCCCCCCCCCCCCACCCCCCCCCCCCCCCACCCCCCCCCCCCCCCACCCCCCCCCCCCCCCACCCCCCCCCCCCCCCACCCCCCCCCCCCCCCACCCCCCCCCCCCCCCACCCCCCCCCCCCCCCACCCCCCCCCCCCCCCACCCCCCCCCCCCCCCACCCCCCCCCCCCCCCACCCCCCCCCCCCCCCACCCCCCCCCCCCCCCACCCCCCCCCCCCCCCACCCCCCCCCCCCCCCACCCCCCCCCCCCCCCACCCCCCCCCCCCCCCACCCCCCCCCCCCCCCACCCCCCCCCCCCCCCACCCCCCCCCCCCCCCACCCCCCCCCCCCCCCACCCCCCCCCCCCCCCACCCCCCCCCCCCCCCACCCCCCCCCCCCCCCACCCCCCCCCCCCCCCACCCCCCCCCCCCCCCACCCCCCCCCCCCCCCACCCCCCCCCCCCCCCACCCCCCCCCCCCCCCACCCCCCCCCCCCCCCACCCCCCCCCCCCCCCACCCCCCCCCCCCCCCACCCCCCCCCCCCCCCACCCCCCCCCCCCCCCACCCCCCCCCCCCCCCACCCCCCCCCCCCCCCACCCCCCCCCCCCCCCACCCCCCCCCCCCCCCACCCCCCCCCCCCCCCACCCCCCCCCCCCCCCACCCCCCCCCCCCCCCACCCCCCCCCCCCCCCACCCCCCCCCCCCCCCACCCCCCCCCCCCCCCACCCCCCCCCCCCCCCACCCCCCCCCCCCCCCACCCCCCCCCCCCCCCACCCCCCCCCCCCCCCACCCCCCCCCCCCCCCACCCCCCCCCCCCCCCACCCCCCCCCCCCCCCACCCCCCCCCCCCCCCACCCCCCCCCCCCCCCACCCCCCCCCCCCCCCACCCCCCCCCCCCCCCACCCCCCCCCCCCCCCACCCCCCCCCCCCCCCACCCCCCCCCCCCCCCACCCCCCCCCCCCCCCACCCCCCCCCCCCCCCACCCCCCCCCCCCCCCACCCCCCCCCCCCCCCACCCCCCCCCCCCCCCACCCCCCCCCCCCCCCACCCCCCCCCCCCCCCACCCCCCCCCCCCCCCACCCCCCCCCCCCCCCACCCCCCCCCCCCCCCACCCCCCCCCCCCCCCACCCCCCCCCCCCCCCACCCCCCCCCCCCCCCACCCCCCCCCCCCCCCACCCCCCCCCCCCCCCACCCCCCCCCCCCCCCACCCCCCCCCCCCCCCACCCCCCCCCCCCCCCACCCCCCCCCCCCCCCACCCCCCCCCCCCCCCACCCCCCCCCCCCCCCACCCCCCCCCCCCCCCACCCCCCCCCCCCCCCACCCCCCCCCCCCCCCACCCCCCCCCCCCCCCACCCCCCCCCCCCCCCACCCCCCCCCCCCCCCACCCCCCCCCCCCCCCACCCCCCCCCCCCCCCACCCCCCCCCCCCCCCACCCCCCCCCCCCCCCACCCCCCCCCCCCCCCACCCCCCCCCCCCCCCACCCCCCCCCCCCCCCACCCCCCCCCCCCCCCACCCCCCCCCCCCCCCACCCCCCCCCCCCCCCACCCCCCCCCCCCCCCACCCCCCCCCCCCCCCACCCCCCCCCCCCCCCACCCCCCCCCCCCCCCACCCCCCCCCCCCCCCACCCCCCCCCCCCCCCACCCCCCCCCCCCCCCACCCCCCCCCCCCCCCACCCCCCCCCCCCCCCACCCCCCCCCCCCCCCACCCCCCCCCCCCCCCACCCCCCCCCCCCCCCACCCCCCCCCCCCCCCACCCCCCCCCCCCCCCACCCCCCCCCCCCCCCACCCCCCCCCCCCCCCACCCCCCCCCCCCCCCACCCCCCCCCCCCCCCACCCCCCCCCCCCCCCACCCCCCCCCCCCCCCACCCCCCCCCCCCCCCACCCCCCCCCCCCCCCACCCCCCCCCCCCCCCACCCCCCCCCCCCCCCACCCCCCCCCCCCCCCACCCCCCCCCCCCCCCACCCCCCCCCCCCCCCACCCCCCCCCCCCCCCACCCCCCCCCCCCCCCACCCCCCCCCCCCCCCACCCCCCCCCCCCCCCACCCCCCCCCCCCCCCACCCCCCCCCCCCCCCACCCCCCCCCCCCCCCACCCCCCCCCCCCCCCACCCCCCCCCCCCCCCACCCCCCCCCCCCCCCACCCCCCCCCCCCCCCACCCCCCCCCCCCCCCACCCCCCCCCCCCCCCACCCCCCCCCCCCCCCACCCCCCCCCCCCCCCACCCCCCCCCCCCCCCACCCCCCCCCCCCCCCACCCCCCCCCCCCCCCACCCCCCCCCCCCCCCACCCCCCCCCCCCCCCACCCCCCCCCCCCCCCACCCCCCCCCCCCCCCACCCCCCCCCCCCCCCACCCCCCCCCCCCCCCACCCCCCCCCCCCCCCACCCCCCCCCCCCCCCACCCCCCCCCCCCCCCACCCCCCCCCCCCCCCACCCCCCCCCCCCCCCACCCCCCCCCCCCCCCACCCCCCCCCCCCCCCACCCCCCCCCCCCCCCACCCCCCCCCCCCCCCACCCCCCCCCCCCCCCACCCCCCCCCCCCCCCACCCCCCCCCCCCCCCACCCCCCCCCCCCCCCACCCCCCCCCCCCCCCACCCCCCCCCCCCCCCACCCCCCCCCCCCCCCACCCCCCCCCCCCCCCACCCCCCCCCCCCCCCACCCCCCCCCCCCCCCACCCCCCCCCCCCCCCACCCCCCCCCCCCCCCACCCCCCCCCCCCCCCACCCCCCCCCCCCCCCACCCCCCCCCCCCCCCACCCCCCCCCCCCCCCACCCCCCCCCCCCCCCACCCCCCCCCCCCCCCACCCCCCCCCCCCCCCACCCCCCCCCCCCCCCACCCCCCCCCCCCCCCACCCCCCCCCCCCCCCACCCCCCCCCCCCCCCACCCCCCCCCCCCCCCACCCCCCCCCCCCCCCACCCCCCCCCCCCCCCACCCCCCCCCCCCCCCACCCCCCCCCCCCCCCACCCCCCCCCCCCCCCACCCCCCCCCCCCCCCACCCCCCCCCCCCCCCACCCCCCCCCCCCCCCACCCCCCCCCCCCCCCACCCCCCCCCCCCCCCACCCCCCCCCCCCCCCACCCCCCCCCCCCCCCACCCCCCCCCCCCCCCACCCCCCCCCCCCCCCACCCCCCCCCCCCCCCACCCCCCCCCCCCCCCACCCCCCCCCCCCCCCACCCCCCCCCCCCCCCACCCCCCCCCCCCCCCACCCCCCCCCCCCCCCACCCCCCCCCCCCCCCACCCCCCCCCCCCCCCACCCCCCCCCCCCCCCACCCCCCCCCCCCCCCACCCCCCCCCCCCCCCACCCCCCCCCCCCCCCACCCCCCCCCCCCCCCACCCCCCCCCCCCCCCACCCCCCCCCCCCCCCACCCCCCCCCCCCCCCACCCCCCCCCCCCCCCACCCCCCCCCCCCCCCACCCCCCCCCCCCCCCACCCCCCCCCCCCCCCACCCCCCCCCCCCCCCACCCCCCCCCCCCCCCACCCCCCCCCCCCCCCACCCCCCCCCCCCCCCACCCCCCCCCCCCCCCACCCCCCCCCCCCCCCACCCCCCCCCCCCCCCACCCCCCCCCCCCCCCACCCCCCCCCCCCCCCACCCCCCCCCCCCCCCACCCCCCCCCCCCCCCACCCCCCCCCCCCCCCACCCCCCCCCCCCCCCACCCCCCCCCCCCCCCACCCCCCCCCCCCCCCACCCCCCCCCCCCCCCACCCCCCCCCCCCCCCACCCCCCCCCCCCCCCACCCCCCCCCCCCCCCACCCCCCCCCCCCCCCACCCCCCCCCCCCCCCACCCCCCCCCCCCCCCACCCCCCCCCCCCCCCACCCCCCCCCCCCCCCACCCCCCCCCCCCCCCACCCCCCCCCCCCCCCACCCCCCCCCCCCCCCACCCCCCCCCCCCCCCACCCCCCCCCCCCCCCACCCCCCCCCCCCCCCACCCCCCCCCCCCCCCACCCCCCCCCCCCCCCACCCCCCCCCCCCCCCACCCCCCCCCCCCCCCACCCCCCCCCCCCCCCACCCCCCCCCCCCCCCACCCCCCCCCCCCCCCACCCCCCCCCCCCCCCACCCCCCCCCCCCCCCACCCCCCCCCCCCCCCACCCCCCCCCCCCCCCACCCCCCCCCCCCCCCACCCCCCCCCCCCCCCACCCCCCCCCCCCCCCACCCCCCCCCCCCCCCACCCCCCCCCCCCCCCACCCCCCCCCCCCCCCACCCCCCCCCCCCCCCACCCCCCCCCCCCCCCACCCCCCCCCCCCCCCACCCCCCCCCCCCCCCACCCCCCCCCCCCCCCACCCCCCCCCCCCCCCACCCCCCCCCCCCCCCACCCCCCCCCCCCCCCACCCCCCCCCCCCCCCACCCCCCCCCCCCCCCACCCCCCCCCCCCCCCACCCCCCCCCCCCCCCACCCCCCCCCCCCCCCACCCCCCCCCCCCCCCACCCCCCCCCCCCCCCACCCCCCCCCCCCCCCACCCCCCCCCCCCCCCACCCCCCCCCCCCCCCACCCCCCCCCCCCCCCACCCCCCCCCCCCCCCACCCCCCCCCCCCCCCACCCCCCCCCCCCCCCACCCCCCCCCCCCCCCACCCCCCCCCCCCCCCACCCCCCCCCCCCCCCACCCCCCCCCCCCCCCACCCCCCCCCCCCCCCACCCCCCCCCCCCCCCACCCCCCCCCCCCCCCACCCCCCCCCCCCCCCACCCCCCCCCCCCCCCACCCCCCCCCCCCCCCACCCCCCCCCCCCCCCACCCCCCCCCCCCCCCACCCCCCCCCCCCCCCACCCCCCCCCCCCCCCACCCCCCCCCCCCCCCACCCCCCCCCCCCCCCACCCCCCCCCCCCCCCACCCCCCCCCCCCCCCACCCCCCCCCCCCCCCACCCCCCCCCCCCCCCACCCCCCCCCCCCCCCACCCCCCCCCCCCCCCACCCCCCCCCCCCCCCACCCCCCCCCCCCCCCACCCCCCCCCCCCCCCACCCCCCCCCCCCCCCACCCCCCCCCCCCCCCACCCCCCCCCCCCCCCACCCCCCCCCCCCCCCACCCCCCCCCCCCCCCACCCCCCCCCCCCCCCACCCCCCCCCCCCCCCACCCCCCCCCCCCCCCACCCCCCCCCCCCCCCACCCCCCCCCCCCCCCACCCCCCCCCCCCCCCACCCCCCCCCCCCCCCACCCCCCCCCCCCCCCACCCCCCCCCCCCCCCACCCCCCCCCCCCCCCACCCCCCCCCCCCCCCACCCCCCCCCCCCCCCACCCCCCCCCCCCCCCACCCCCCCCCCCCCCCACCCCCCCCCCCCCCCACCCCCCCCCCCCCCCACCCCCCCCCCCCCCCACCCCCCCCCCCCCCCACCCCCCCCCCCCCCCACCCCCCCCCCCCCCCACCCCCCCCCCCCCCCACCCCCCCCCCCCCCCACCCCCCCCCCCCCCCACCCCCCCCCCCCCCCACCCCCCCCCCCCCCCACCCCCCCCCCCCCCCACCCCCCCCCCCCCCCACCCCCCCCCCCCCCCACCCCCCCCCCCCCCCACCCCCCCCCCCCCCCACCCCCCCCCCCCCCCACCCCCCCCCCCCCCCACCCCCCCCCCCCCCCACCCCCCCCCCCCCCCACCCCCCCCCCCCCCCACCCCCCCCCCCCCCCACCCCCCCCCCCCCCCACCCCCCCCCCCCCCCACCCCCCCCCCCCCCCACCCCCCCCCCCCCCCACCCCCCCCCCCCCCCACCCCCCCCCCCCCCCACCCCCCCCCCCCCCCACCCCCCCCCCCCCCCACCCCCCCCCCCCCCCACCCCCCCCCCCCCCCACCCCCCCCCCCCCCCACCCCCCCCCCCCCCCACCCCCCCCCCCCCCCACCCCCCCCCCCCCCCACCCCCCCCCCCCCCCACCCCCCCCCCCCCCCACCCCCCCCCCCCCCCACCCCCCCCCCCCCCCACCCCCCCCCCCCCCCACCCCCCCCCCCCCCCACCCCCCCCCCCCCCCACCCCCCCCCCCCCCCACCCCCCCCCCCCCCCACCCCCCCCCCCCCCCACCCCCCCCCCCCCCCACCCCCCCCCCCCCCCACCCCCCCCCCCCCCCACCCCCCCCCCCCCCCACCCCCCCCCCCCCCCACCCCCCCCCCCCCCCACCCCCCCCCCCCCCCACCCCCCCCCCCCCCCACCCCCCCCCCCCCCCACCCCCCCCCCCCCCCACCCCCCCCCCCCCCCACCCCCCCCCCCCCCCACCCCCCCCCCCCCCCACCCCCCCCCCCCCCCACCCCCCCCCCCCCCCACCCCCCCCCCCCCCCACCCCCCCCCCCCCCCACCCCCCCCCCCCCCCACCCCCCCCCCCCCCCACCCCCCCCCCCCCCCACCCCCCCCCCCCCCCACCCCCCCCCCCCCCCACCCCCCCCCCCCCCCACCCCCCCCCCCCCCCACCCCCCCCCCCCCCCACCCCCCCCCCCCCCCACCCCCCCCCCCCCCCACCCCCCCCCCCCCCCACCCCCCCCCCCCCCCACCCCCCCCCCCCCCCACCCCCCCCCCCCCCCACCCCCCCCCCCCCCCACCCCCCCCCCCCCCCACCCCCCCCCCCCCCCACCCCCCCCCCCCCCCACCCCCCCCCCCCCCCACCCCCCCCCCCCCCCACCCCCCCCCCCCCCCACCCCCCCCCCCCCCCACCCCCCCCCCCCCCCACCCCCCCCCCCCCCCACCCCCCCCCCCCCCCACCCCCCCCCCCCCCCACCCCCCCCCCCCCCCACCCCCCCCCCCCCCCACCCCCCCCCCCCCCCACCCCCCCCCCCCCCCACCCCCCCCCCCCCCCACCCCCCCCCCCCCCCACCCCCCCCCCCCCCCACCCCCCCCCCCCCCCACCCCCCCCCCCCCCCACCCCCCCCCCCCCCCACCCCCCCCCCCCCCCACCCCCCCCCCCCCCCACCCCCCCCCCCCCCCACCCCCCCCCCCCCCCACCCCCCCCCCCCCCCACCCCCCCCCCCCCCCACCCCCCCCCCCCCCCACCCCCCCCCCCCCCCACCCCCCCCCCCCCCCACCCCCCCCCCCCCCCACCCCCCCCCCCCCCCACCCCCCCCCCCCCCCACCCCCCCCCCCCCCCACCCCCCCCCCCCCCCACCCCCCCCCCCCCCCACCCCCCCCCCCCCCCACCCCCCCCCCCCCCCACCCCCCCCCCCCCCCACCCCCCCCCCCCCCCACCCCCCCCCCCCCCCACCCCCCCCCCCCCCCACCCCCCCCCCCCCCCACCCCCCCCCCCCCCCACCCCCCCCCCCCCCCACCCCCCCCCCCCCCCACCCCCCCCCCCCCCCACCCCCCCCCCCCCCCACCCCCCCCCCCCCCCACCCCCCCCCCCCCCCACCCCCCCCCCCCCCCACCCCCCCCCCCCCCCACCCCCCCCCCCCCCCACCCCCCCCCCCCCCCACCCCCCCCCCCCCCCACCCCCCCCCCCCCCCACCCCCCCCCCCCCCCACCCCCCCCCCCCCCCACCCCCCCCCCCCCCCACCCCCCCCCCCCCCCACCCCCCCCCCCCCCCACCCCCCCCCCCCCCCACCCCCCCCCCCCCCCACCCCCCCCCCCCCCCACCCCCCCCCCCCCCCACCCCCCCCCCCCCCCACCCCCCCCCCCCCCCACCCCCCCCCCCCCCCACCCCCCCCCCCCCCCACCCCCCCCCCCCCCCACCCCCCCCCCCCCCCACCCCCCCCCCCCCCCACCCCCCCCCCCCCCCACCCCCCCCCCCCCCCACCCCCCCCCCCCCCCACCCCCCCCCCCCCCCACCCCCCCCCCCCCCCACCCCCCCCCCCCCCCACCCCCCCCCCCCCCCACCCCCCCCCCCCCCCACCCCCCCCCCCCCCCACCCCCCCCCCCCCCCACCCCCCCCCCCCCCCACCCCCCCCCCCCCCCACCCCCCCCCCCCCCCACCCCCCCCCCCCCCCACCCCCCCCCCCCCCCACCCCCCCCCCCCCCCACCCCCCCCCCCCCCCACCCCCCCCCCCCCCCACCCCCCCCCCCCCCCACCCCCCCCCCCCCCCACCCCCCCCCCCCCCCACCCCCCCCCCCCCCCACCCCCCCCCCCCCCCACCCCCCCCCCCCCCCACCCCCCCCCCCCCCCACCCCCCCCCCCCCCCACCCCCCCCCCCCCCCACCCCCCCCCCCCCCCACCCCCCCCCCCCCCCACCCCCCCCCCCCCCCACCCCCCCCCCCCCCCACCCCCCCCCCCCCCCACCCCCCCCCCCCCCCACCCCCCCCCCCCCCCACCCCCCCCCCCCCCCACCCCCCCCCCCCCCCACCCCCCCCCCCCCCCACCCCCCCCCCCCCCCACCCCCCCCCCCCCCCACCCCCCCCCCCCCCCACCCCCCCCCCCCCCCACCCCCCCCCCCCCCCACCCCCCCCCCCCCCCACCCCCCCCCCCCCCCACCCCCCCCCCCCCCCACCCCCCCCCCCCCCCACCCCCCCCCCCCCCCACCCCCCCCCCCCCCCACCCCCCCCCCCCCCCACCCCCCCCCCCCCCCACCCCCCCCCCCCCCCACCCCCCCCCCCCCCCACCCCCCCCCCCCCCCACCCCCCCCCCCCCCCACCCCCCCCCCCCCCCACCCCCCCCCCCCCCCACCCCCCCCCCCCCCCACCCCCCCCCCCCCCCACCCCCCCCCCCCCCCACCCCCCCCCCCCCCCACCCCCCCCCCCCCCCACCCCCCCCCCCCCCCACCCCCCCCCCCCCCCACCCCCCCCCCCCCCCACCCCCCCCCCCCCCCACCCCCCCCCCCCCCCACCCCCCCCCCCCCCCACCCCCCCCCCCCCCCACCCCCCCCCCCCCCCACCCCCCCCCCCCCCCACCCCCCCCCCCCCCCACCCCCCCCCCCCCCCACCCCCCCCCCCCCCCACCCCCCCCCCCCCCCACCCCCCCCCCCCCCCACCCCCCCCCCCCCCCACCCCCCCCCCCCCCCACCCCCCCCCCCCCCAACCCCCCCCCCCCCCCATGCCCCCCCCCCCCCCCACCCCCCCCCCCCCCCCCCCCCCCCCCCCCCCCCCCCCCCCCCCCCCCCCCCCCCCCCCCCAGACACCCCCCCCCCCCCCCCCCCCCTCCCCCAACCCCGCCCCCCCCCGGGCCCCGCTCCCCCCCCAACCCCCCCCCCCCCCCGTCCCCGCCCCCCCCCCAAACCCCCCCCCCCCCCCGCCCCGCCCCCCCCCCCCACCCCCCCCCCCCCCCACCCCCCCCCCCCAAAAACCAAAAAAAAACACCTCCGAAGCTGTAATAACAATTGCAAAGCAATGGAGTCTCCAGACCAAACCAGACCCAGGAGAATAGAACGAGGGCTCTTGCAAGCAGATCCGTTCAGAAGAGCAGCTCGAAACCACCCACGGGGTCACTCACGGAACTTCCTTAGATGAAAACAGATCCTTGGTCCACCAAATCCTTGGTCCACCCAGACCGACGGCAGCATTCCGGTGACGGTCTTTCACATCAACTACTCCCTGGTCCTTTTTAACCAGACATGGTGGATACTGAACTTGGGATCTTCTGCCTGCCAAAGGCCCGTCCCCTACCTGCCCCCCTGAATTTGTTTCCGCACAAATTGCTGTCCCACCCACAGACAGCTGATCTCAAACCCACCACCACTGGCTTCTGCTGGGCCACTGCGAGTCGCAGAGTGCTGGACTAGATGGACTCGGGTCTGATCCAGCAGGCTCTTTCTTATGTTCTTCTGCTCCATTCCAGTGGAATAATTGGAGTCTGAAAGGGGGAGAACTGAGCTCTGGACAAACATAGAAGGACTTTGCCCTCTTGTCCTGGCTGGATGCCAGCTTACGGCCTCCGCTTCTCATCTTTGCCCCACGCTAAGGCATGCTTGGACAGTCAACCAATGTCCTGTTTACCAGCAGCTCAAAGCTTCTATGCCTCCACACGGTCGAGAGGGGTCTGGGCAGCTAGGCTGCCCTTTTGGCAATGTTTTCCAGTCTAGCAAATTGGGGGTGGCTTATGCCTGTGCTTCCTTGAGGCCTGGATGCCAGCCATGCATGCAAGTGGTGAAATGTCAGGAGCAAACAATACCAGATCAGGGCCACACAGCCAGGGAAACCCACAACAGCCAGGTGAGATCAGGTTCTGGCAGGTATGCATCTAGGCAACAACTGGAGCCCTGGGCAAAACCTGAGTTTGATGCCCCCAATAACAACAACAATAACCTTTATTAGGCATTGAAAGAAAGAAAGAAAGAAAGAAAGAAAGAAAGAAAGAAAGAAAGAAAGAAAGAAAGAAAGAAAGAAAGAAAGAAAGAAAGAAAGAAAGAAAGAAAGAAAACAGGCATTGGCAGGAAGGGGTGGATTTATAAGGAGAATCTGGGGAAATTTAGGGTATGCCTGCTGTTAGGGGTGCAATTATTAAGATAGCAGCACCAAAATTTCAGAGTATCTTTATGAGACCCTACTGATGATACCACCCAGGTTTGGTGAAGTTTGGTTCAGGGGGTCCAAAGTTATGGACTCTCAAAAGTGTAGCCCCCATCTCCTATTAGCTCCCATTGGAAACAATGGGGGATGGAGACACTCCCTATGGGAATCCATAACTTTGGACTCCCTAAACCAAACCTCACCAAACCTGGGCCTTGGATAGGATAGTCTCCTGAAAAAACCCTGACATTTTGGTGCTGCTAGCCTAAAAACTGCGCCCCCTGCCGGCCAAATTTAGAAAAAACACTGAAAATTCAAAAACTCCCACCTGCATTTTTGGCGCCCCCCACAAGGTGGCGCCCTGGGCAACTGCCCACTTTGCCCAATGGGAGGAACGCCTCTGGGTTCTGGCCATGAAAGACTCTGACAATAGTGCTGAATTTCCATGATGACCGAGGCTTCAAGCACTCTTCAACCGTCACTGTTTGCTCAAAGTAATCGTGGACAGTTAAACAGTTACAGGAAAGTTAGGTTAATGGCTTTTTATGAGCGGTTAAGGGTGGGGATTGGCCTCTTATCTTGCTGTATCGGATGCAACTGACAG
Organism: Sphaerodactylus townsendi; assembly: GCF_021028975.2. Taxonomy (NCBI): domain Eukaryota; kingdom Metazoa; phylum Chordata; class Lepidosauria; order Squamata; family Sphaerodactylidae; genus Sphaerodactylus; species Sphaerodactylus townsendi. The sequence goes on along the minus strand of NC_059430.1, from coordinate 3,127,109 downwards.
GCTGTCTGTTTCATCTGCACTTGTGTTGATTATCTCATATTCAGTGATTATGATAGAAGAGATTTAGAGAGGGGAAAGATAAGGTTGATATTTTTCTATCAATATGCTCTACCATGATAAGCAAATCAGATTACTCTGGCTTGAAGTCTCAGAAGATTAGGCTAGTTTCTGGGCGTGTGTGATTTGGGTTTAGCTGATAATCCCTAAAAGCAGCGATGCAAACCTCCAAAACCGTTTTTTTAAACTATTACTTCCTTTAATATGATTAAGCACCAGTCTAGACACTATACTATATTCCTATTGATACAGCTCAGAATGGTGTTGGTTTTCTTGGCCGCTGCATCACACTGATGACTCATATTCAGTTTGTGGTCTACTGAGACTCCCAGATCCCTTTGACATGCAGTGTTGTCAAGCTAGGTGTCACCCATCCAATATCTGTGGATTTCCTTTTTTTTCTGCCTAAATGTAGTATCTTACATTTGTCTCTGTTTAAATTAATTTTATTTGTTTTGGCCCAGCTCGCTAATCTGTCCAGGTCCTTTTGAATTCTGACTCTGTCCTCTGGGGTATGAGCTATCCCTCCTAATTTTGCAGTGTCATCTGCAAAATCTGAATAGCATGCCCTCTATTCCATCATCCAAGTCGTTGATAAGAACATAGAGAACAAGCCAGCCTGGATCAGACCAGAGTCCATCTAGTCCAGCTCTCTGCTGACTTTCGCAGTGGCCCACCAGGTGCCTTAGGAGCCTCACATGCAGGATGTGAAAGCAATGGCCTTCTGCGGAGCACCTGGACTGTTAAAGGCATTTGCAATCTCAGATCAAAGAGGATACAAATGAGTGAATAGCACTGGGCCAGGATAAGAACCCTGCTTGTTACCCCACTAGCAGTGTATGCGTTCCTACCTAGGGACATGGGGTACCCTTGCTGTCCCCGGGCGCCCCCCCATTTGGTCACGTGGGGCGCCAACATTTCAGGAGTCGTTTGTATGTTTTTTTACATTTTAAAAGTGTTTTTCACGTTCCGGCCTCGCAGGGGGCGCATTTTATAAGGCTAAAGCGGCACCCAAAATTCTCTGGGGTACCACCCGAGAGACTGTCTCTGATGATGTACCACCCAACATTTGGTGATGTTTGGCTGGTTCAGGGGAAGCAGTTATGGACCCCCAAAGGGGGTGCCCCATCCCCATTGTTTTCAATGGGAGCTAACCTGAGATGGGGGGCTACCCATTTGAGGGACAATAACTTTAGTCCTCCTGAACATAACTTCACCAAACTTGGGTGGCATCATAAGAATTGTTAACAGATGATACCCCTGAAATCTTTGGGGGTCACTAGCTGTAAAAACACACTCTTTACAGGCACCCCAAGAAATTTGCCCAAGATTCTTTGTTTTGCAGTGACTTTGCTACATTTTGTAGCCAATGGGGAATTTCTGAGTGTGTGAGGCAGGCTGCACATTTTTTTGAAGATAAGGAGGGGCACCAGACTTTCTCTCAGGGTGGCTCCAGGAGTGGCTATCCTGCTAATTGCATCCAGGTTTGGAGACTTTTGCTTATGGGGGTTCAATTTATGGGCCCCCCAAAGGCTTATTTTGTTTCCTTGCTCCTGCACATGAAAGCCTGTGGGCTGAAAGTTCTCCCAAGAACTCTCTCAACTCCCCCCCCCACTCCAGAAGCAAAGCTCACCAAAGCTTGGATGCTATTACTCAAGGTCTCTTGGAGCCACCTTGAAAGTCTGGTGCCTCTATCTTCAAAATGTGCAGCCAGCGCTGACACACTCAGAAATTCCCCAGAATTTGCCAGACTCTTCAGCAGGATTCTGTGGTGGGAAAAATTACTTTCCCACACACCATAGACTTCCAATGGGAGCTATCTGTTATGCCCAAGATGGCTCTGTGGTAGAGGTTTCAACAGGAGGCACTGTGGTAGGGATGTTGCTCTGAGTGGGGCATTTCCTGTGGTGGGCTGCTGGTGAGTCTCCTGAAAGGAACCCAGCCAAATTTGCTAAAATGTGTGTGGAAGAGGAAAATGCTGTGGGCCCCGAGTCGAAGGTGGACCTGATGCCCACAGCATTCGGCCCATCACAGAGCAAACTTTTTTAGCAAAGTTGGCTGGTTCCTTTCTAGGAGAAGATTCACACCAGCAGCCCTACAGGAAATAAGTGCTCCCCGCCTTCAGAGAGGAAAAACCACTACCACGAGGTGCCTCCTGTTGAAACCTCTTCTACCACAGAGCCAGCTAGCATAACAGAAAGCCTCATTGAAGTCTATGGTGGGAAAAATAATTTTTCCCACCACAGAACATGCACATCATGCAGGCTTGATGGCGGGCAGATTCTGGGGAATTTCTGAGTGTGTAATGGCTTGGTGACCACGCATATTTTGAAGAAGGCGCCAGACTTTCAAGGTGGCTCCAAGAGGCCTTGAGTAATAGCATCCAAGCTTGGTGAGCTTTTAAGCTTTTGGGGGGTGGGTGAGAGCTGGAGAAGTTCTGGAAGGAGAACTCACCCAGCAGGCTTCATGTGCAGGAGCGGGGAAACAAAATAAGCCTTTGGGGGCCCATAAAATTGGACAGAAGCAAAGGTCTCTAAGCCTGGATGCAATTAGCAGGATGCCCTCCTGGAGCCACCTTGAAAGTCTGGTGCCTCTATCTTCAAAAAATGTGCAGCCTGCCTCAGAAATTCCTCATTAGCTGCAGTGGAGCAAAGTCACTGCAAAACAAAGAATCTTGGGCAAATTTTGGGGTGCCTGGAAAAGGGATGTATTTCATTACAGCTAGTGACACCAAAATTTCAGGGTATCATCTGTTAACTATTCCTTATGATGCCATTTCCAAGGTTTGGTGAAGTTATGTTCGGGAGGACCAAAGTCATTGTCCCTCAAATGGGTATTCCCATCTCAGGTTAGCTTCCATTGAAAACAATGGGGATGGGGGCACCCCCTTTGGGGGTCCATAACTTTGCTTCCCCTGAACCAAACATCACCAAATTCTGAGTGGTATCATCAAGGACAGTCTCTGGATGTTACCCTGGAAAATCATGGTGCAGCTTAGCTTTAAATGCGCCTCCCCTGCAGGCCTAAAACATCTCAAAAAGCCAACCCCAAATGCCCAAATTGGTAATATGGTGGGGAGGGTGGCCCATCACGCCCGGGCGGGGCCAAACTCAGGCTTTTGTCCCCGGGCGCCAGTTTGCCTAGGTACGCCCCTGCCCACTAGTCACTTCTCTTCAAGAGCCGGGCAAGAGTGGCGGGGAGCCAGGCCGAGGGTGGGGGTGTGCTAGGAGTCAGTCATGCCCCAGAGCACCATTTTCACCCATTACGCCTCACTGCCCGAAAGCGCTCACGTCCTTCAGCGGGTGTGGCTTTGTTCGACATGGATTAAAAGGAAAGGGAGGATAATGGTCAGGGGGCTTTGACAGAGTCTTCTCAGCCTCTCTGGCTGACATCAGGATAACCCCTACAAAAAAAAAGCAGAGCTCACCTTTTTTCTCCCCTCGGTCTCTTTCCACGTGTCTCAGAGAGCACGGTCTGTGCTGCTGCTTCTGGAGCACGTCAGACGCTTCTGAGGCTGGTGACGTTGATAATTTTAGCACTTATTTTTACAGTAATTACAGGGTTAATTTTACCTGTCACCAATGTCTTTCTTCTACGGTCTTGCATACAATAAAGTAAACAATTTCTTTTGCCATAGGAAATAAAAAGTCTGGGATCCCACAATGTGGTGCCAACTGGCACCGTGGTCCTGCAGTGACACCTTTTCTGGCACTTGCTACACGTTTTTTTTTTTAGGAAGTGGGAGGGACCAGGTGGGATTTTTTACCAGCAAGGCTTCTGATTCGCCAACAGGGATTTGATTGACTCTGAAGATTTTTTTTTTAAAGTATTGTTTTGGCAGCAGCTGCCACAATGTTAACGCACTGGGACCTACGCTTTCAAGCGGGGACTGGAGGCGGGCCGCGGCAACCATTTTAGTAACTGGCTGGAGTACTCGCGGCAGCTGTTTTGCAGCTGCCATTTTGTTGTTTTCCCCTTTTTTGAGGTTTGAAGGGAACATTTTAAAGCGCATTTTTTTTTTCTGGGCAGCAGACTGCCAGCTGTCACCCCATGCTCGGAATGGGTTGACCCAGAAAGGGTGAAGACTCAAAGCAGCAGAAGGCTGCAGAGCTCATGTAGTTAATGGAGGAGACAAGGCTACCAGACTCGGACCTTTGGATTTGTATAAGCCCTTAACAGCTTGTTAAGGGGTTTTTTTTGTGGTTGTAATGGGTGAGAGTTCCTCCTGGAAACCTACATCATGTTGTTGAATCCCTGTTCACCAAGCCCTTGGAGTCTTCAGGAGCCAACCCACTTGCAAAGAAAGAATTGGACAGCAATATCAGAAGACTGTAACTAGAAAAGGACTTGAAATGCAACCTGAACAGGACAGCAGAGGTCTTGATGTTAAATGTTGATGTTTGATGATGTATGTTAAGAAAATAAAACATTTTGTTTTAAAAAACTTGTTGTTGCAAACTCATTCCAAGTTCTGCCCCACAGAACCCACAGGTAGAGGTGACATAGCCCAGCCCAGCCACCCTTTAGAGAGCGCCAATACGGGTAGTGAGAGACGGTGGGATGTTAAGGTCTTTAAAAGAAAGAAAGAAGGGTTTCAGGAAGAGGCTACCTGGAGCCAGCAGGACCCAGATTGACCAGGTCAGGGGGTGTGGGGACTGGGAGCTGATACAACTCTTGGGAGCAAGGAGGAAGGGGCTATTCTGGCTGAACCACTGAAGGAGGCAGAGCTCACGCCTGGAATTCTGGAGGAGGCAGCCATTTTGACCATATGCTCATCAATGGAGTTGAAGGGTTTCTTCCAAATAATGGACAATCTGTAGGCAACTGGAATATCCTAAGCTTAAGTGTCTGTCACCCATGAGTAACCCCCTCTCGGCCCACACAAATAATGAGTAACCGACTCTCGGGAACCTGTGAGAACTTGCTGGATCCCGCCTCAGATTTTAATCCCAGACTCGAGGCGGACAAACAGGGAGGGATTGAAAATGTTTTGCAAATGTTTTGGCAAAGGGAGTCGTCCTCGGCTTCTTTCGGGCATGCTTCCGCCTGCATCTGTCTCCCCGCAGGCCTATATCACTGGCAGCAGCACCCAAGTTCTCCCAGGTACTCCTGTAAAGGAAGAGTCCAATCCCCGTCCAGCCCCGCTCTCCCGGTTTCTGATCTGCTTCACGTTCACCTGGCTCTGCAGGGTTTTGAGCTGCTTATTAATCTGTTCCATCTGATACTGAGGCTAATCCATGGTTCTCTCTGATAGAAAGAAAGATTGAATCACTCGGTATATCTCTCGACTCGCTTTTCCCGCTACCTCGTTCAGAATCCTACAACTTGTTAAAACAAAAATTGTTGGAAAGCGAATGGATTAATGTAGTTAGGGCTGCTATGAAAACTTGTTCACCCGTACATCTTTCAATACCCCTATATCAAAACAGGGTGGCTTCCTATTTGTATTCTTTGACTAATCCTATGCAGAGAAGAGCCCTCACACTTGCTCGCTTCAATGTTTTCCCCTCTGCTTTATTGCGTGGTAGATTCAACAACTTGGAAATGAGCGAATGGGTATGCCCTTGTGGTGAACAACAAATTGAAACATTGGCACATCAACTGCTTTGCTGCCCTAAATTTGCTAATATCAGATCAAAATATTCCAATATTCTTTCTAGGATACCTAGTGAAATGGGAGAATCAGGTAGACTTCCTTTCCTTCTGGACAATTCTGACAATGAAACTTGTGAATTGGTAGCACGATTTTTACTGGAGGTGATGCACAATCAATAATTTATATTCTATCTTAAACCTTTGTATTTGTGTACCTTTTATCTCAGGTTTTTTTATCGTGTCATGATTATTGTTATGCCAAATAAAGGCTGCTGCTGCTGCTGCTGCTGCTGCTTCTTCTTCTTCTTCTTCTTCTTCTTCCTCTTCTTCTTCTTGTTGTTGTTGTTGTTGTTGTTGTTGTTGTTGTTGTTGTTGTTAATCTGTTCCATTAGTTATTACTCAAGCCCTCCTTGTTACCAGATGGTTGGGAGGGGGGGAATTCAGTGAAAATACACGTGATTTGCTTTCCCAAGGCCTTGGACCCTCCACCTATAAACAGACCTTGAATATTAAGCGTATCCATCAGGTAATATAGTTGGAACCGTCTGTGTTGGGACTCAGGAGCGCTATGTCTGGACGAGTCAAGAAATTGAAAACCAACCTTTTCTTACGATATATCTGTAGGTCTGCAGAGATTTTGTGTATATACTAGGATTTTGTCATGTGAAAATTATTAAGAAGCAAAACACACACATCCATCAAGGTGATTTTGAGATAATGATGAGAGCCAGCGTGGTGTAGTGGTTAAGTGCAGCTGGATTCTAACCTGCAGAACCAGGTTCAATTTCCCACTCCTCCACCTGAATGGCTGAGGCTTATCTGGTGAACCAGATGTGTTTCCACACTCCTACATCCCTGCTGGGTGACTTTGGGCTAGTCACAGTTCTCTCCGAACTCTCTCAGCCCCACTGATCTCACAAAGTGTCTGTTGTGGGGAGTGGAAGGGAAAGGAGTTTGTAAGCCAGCTTGAGTCTCCTTACAGGAGAGAAAGGTGGAGTATAAATCCAAACTACTACTCCCCCTCCCCCTCCCTCCCTCCCTCCCTCCCTCCCTCCCTTCTTCTTCTTCTTCTTCTTCTTCTTCTTCTGCTTCTGCTTCTGCTTCTTCTGCATCCATGAGTCTGGTTGTTGCATGATCAACAGAAGGAGGAGGAGGAGGAGGAGGAGGAGGAGGAGGAGGAGGAGGAGGAGGAGGAGGAGGAGGAGGAGGAGGAGGAGGAGGAGGAGGAGGAGGAGGAGGAGGAGAAGAAGAAGAAGAAGAAGAAGAAGAAGAAGAAGAAGAAGAAGAAGAAGAAGAAGAAGAAGAAGAAGAAGAAGAAGAAGAAGAAGAAGAAGAAGAAGAAGAAGAAGAAGAAGAAGAAGAGCAGCAGTGGCGTAGGAGGTTAAGAGCTCGTGTATCTAATCTGGAGGAACCGGGTTTGATTCTCCACTCTGCCGCCTGAGCTGTGGAGGCTTATCTGGGGAATTCAGATTAGCCTGTACACTCACACACATGCCAGCTGGGTGACCTTGGGCTACTCACAGCTTCTCAGAGCTCTCTCATCCCCACCCACCTCACAGGGTGTTTGTTGAGAGGGGGGAAGGGCAAGGAGATTGTCAGCCCCTTTGAGTCTCCTACAGGAGAGAAAGGGGGGATATAAATCCAAACTCCTCCTCCTCCTCCTCCTCCTCCTCCTCCTCCTCCTCCTCCTCCTCTTATTTATTTATTTATTTATTTATTTATTTATTTATTTATTTATTTATTTATTTATTCATTCTACTTTTATACCGCCCTCCCCCAAAGGGCTCAGGGCGGTTTACATCACAGTATAAACAGCGGATAACAAAATAAAATACTAAAAATTCTTCTTCTTCATAACCTCTAGATGGGGCCTGGAGTTGCCACAGACATCAGACATCAGTTCCCCTGGGAAAAATGGCAACTCCAAAGAGTGGACTCTATGGCACCATGTCTCTTCTGAGCCTTCTCCGCCCTCTCAAACCTTGCCCTTCCCCAAACTCCGCCTCCAAATCTCCAGGGATTCCCCAACCTCTAGAAACAACAGTGATTCCACCTAATGTGTGCCCATCACACAGAGGTTGGTTCAATTATTGGCAACCTGCCTGTGTACAAAACCAGCAGCCAATTCAAACAAGCTCCTGGAAAGGCAATGAAGAATCACCTAAGAAGGACTTTGTGCATTTGACGCAGCCAGTGGTGGGATCCAAAACTTTTAGTAATAGGTGCCCATGGTGGTGGGATTCGAACTGTGGCGTAGCGCCAATGGGGCTGGGCGGGGCACGGAGGGGGTGGGGCCGGGCGTTCCGGGGGGGGCATTCCTGGGCGGGGCTGTGGCAAGGACACAGCCGCTGCGCCGGTCCTTGGGTGGGAAACAAATGCACGCAGGCGTAGGCTGCCACGCATGCTGGTGCACCTCCTGCTAGACTGCTTCCAGTTCTGCGCGCTACTGCTGAGAGGAGGGGCGTAACTAAGGCAAAAACCACGTGGCAAAATCACCCATTAGTAACCCCCTCTCGGCACACACAAATAATTAGTAACCTTCTCTCGGGAACCTGTGAGAACCTGCTGGATCCCACCTCCGGACGCAGCCCAGCTCGCCTGCCGACACACAATAAGGCAGGGCTGAGCAACCATCTTTTCCACCCCTGATCCCGTGCCCCTCCCAGACCTGCAATGAGGACCGTTCCCAGGGTCCGCCTTGGAGGGAGGGAGCAGTGATCCCCGACCCAGTGTTGCACAACATGAATGGGTGCTGAACCTCCTTCCTGCACAAAGAGGGCCCAGTTCATGCCCAGCCAATGCTGACACGACGTGTGCTGTGTGGAGGAATCCTGTGAACCCCTGAGAAGCACAGAAGGGGGAGAGATCAGAGGGGAAGATGGCGGCGCATCTCAGTCTGCTTGGAACCAGCAAGCATGCCAACAACACCCGGGGAACAGACTGCTTTAATGTCACTTTAATCAATCAAAGAGTGATGTCGAGAAGCCGCGCATGACCTTGGGAGACCAGGGCAGCTACAGCACCCGAATACACAGCACAATGGCCCCCAACCCAAACGAAGAACGTTTCCAGAAATGGGCTCCTTTGGTCCCTCTTTAATACAGAATGGAGAATATTTAGAGTTGCTAGTCTCCAGGTGGTTAATGGAGATTTCCTGCTATAGCAATTCAGGTCCAAACAACTTGCTCTAATGGTGTGTTCCTGCATGGCAGGCGGTTGGACTTGATGGCCCTTGGGGTCTCTTCCAACTCAACGATTCCATGATTCTAAGACCTTGGGATGACCTGTTAGCAGGTCCATCTCTTTCCTGGTTGTTGTCATGAATCTTTGGGAGAGGACCGGGAGCAGGTGGCATCGTGGGAACCCCTCAGGACTGGCTAGCACCTGGAGCCAGGTGGATGTGAAGAAGATCAGAAACCAGGAGAGCGGGGCTGGACGGGGATTGGACTCTTTCTTCACAGGAGGCCTGGGAGACCTTGGGAGCCACCTGCTCCTTTTCCTCTCCCAAAGGTTCAAGACAACAACCAGGAAAGAGACAGTGGTTCTCAACCTGGGGGTCGGGACCCCTTTGGGGGTCGAACAACCCTTTCACAGGGATCGCCTAAGACTCTCTGCATCAGTGCTCTCCATCTGTAAAATGGATAAATGTTAGGGTTGGAGGTCACCACAACATGAGGAACTGTATTAAAGGGTCGCTGCATTAGGAAGGTTGAGAACCACTGTGCTAACAGGTCATTTCCAGGGTCTTAGAATCATAGAATCGTAGAGTCGGAAGAGACCAGAAGGGCCGTCAAGTCCAACCCCCTGCCATGCAGGAACACACAATTAGAGTAAGTTCTTGACATAGATCTGGGTTGTTTGGTTATGAATTTCACCCAGCTGGGATCCCAAGAGTAGGGGTTAGAGGGATGTCTGGGGAAGGGAGATTAACCAAGAAACGCTGTAGTGAGACTAGCTGCATCCACAGCTGGCTCGTATCTGTTTGCAGTGTTCCTCCTGCTCAACAAACCAATTTCTGCATCCAAGAGTCTGGTTGTTGCATGATCAACAGAACCTGACAATCTGTTCCCTTGGGGAAAATGGATTTTTGGGAGGGTGGGCTGAATGGTGTTATTCCCTGATGAGAACCTCCCCTGGCTCTGCCCAGTGGTGGGATCCAAAAATTTTAGTAACAAGTTCCCATGGTGGTGGGATTCAAACTGTGGCGTAGCGCCAATGGGGCTGGGCAGGGCACGATGGGGGCGTGGCTGGGCATTCTGGGGGTGGGGCATTCCTGGGCGGGGCTGTGGCAAGGACGCAGCCACTGCGCCGGTCCTTGGGTGGGAAACGAATGCACGCAGACGCAGGCTGCCACGCATGCCGGTGCACCTCCTGCTAGACTGCTTCAAGTTCTGTGTGCTACTGCTGAGAGGAGGGGCGTAACTAAGGCAAAAATCACGTGGCAAAAACACCAATTAGTAACCCCCTCTCGGCACACACAAATAATTAGTAACCTACTCTCGGGAACCTGTGAGAACCTGCTGGATCCCACCTCTGGCTCTGCCCCACCAAATATTCCAGTATTTCCAACCCAGAGCTGGCAACCCTGGGATCCTATAAATCCCAACAGAAGGTCCCTGCGGTGGAGCAGATCACGTCTGAAACAACAGCAAGCACAGGAAAGGAGGCCTGGGTTCAAATCCACAGTCAGCCGCTAAGCTCACTGAGTGGCTCTGAGTCTCTCGGCTCGTCCTATTTTACAAGGTTATTGTGAGGATCAAATGTGGGAGGGGGGAATCATCTGATTCACCCTGAGCTCCTGGGAATGAATAAACAGGGAAGGGGAGGGGCTGTGGCTCAGCAGCAGAGCCGCTACTCGGCATGCAAAAGGGTCCCAGGTTCGATCCCCAGCATCTCCAGGTAAAAGGACCAGGTAGCAGGTGACGTGAAAGACCTTTGCCCGAAATTCTGGATTGCCACTGCCAGTCTGAACATGCAAGACTGACTTTGATGGATCAGCATTCTGATTCAGCAGGAGGTGATTTCATGTGGGGAGGGGCCGTGGGTCAGTGGGAGAGCACCTTTTGGGCATTCAGAAGGTCCCAGGTTTGATTCCTAAGGAAGAACCTACTATGCAGTGTATCTAATCTGGAGGAACCGGGTTTGATTCCCAGCTCTGCCACCTGAGCTGTGGAGGCTTATCTGGGGAATTCAGATCAGCCTGGGCACTCCCACACACGCCAGCTGGGTGACCTTGGGCTAGTCACAGCTTCTCGGAGCTCTCTCAGCCCCACCCACCTCACGGGGTGTTTGTTGTGAGGGGGAAGGGCAAGGAGATTGTAAGCCCCTTTGAGTCTCCTGCAGGAGAGAAAGGGGGGTATAAATCCAAACTCTTCCTCCTCTTATTCTTATTCTTCTGTGCAAAAAAGGTGCCTTGTGGATGCTGTTGCGGGAGCAGATGGCGGATTTCTGATCCCCCCCCCCACAAAGCTGTTGTGATATCTATGGGGCATGGGTCAATTGTTCTTATCTCAGTAGCACCCATAATTGCACACCCAGTTGACTGAGTCTTGCTCTTACTGGGCAGGCAGATCAAATCCTGCCCTGCTACCATCTCACCCACTTTCCCCACAGCTGCGATCAGCCTGATATCCATGGAGCAATCAAGGCCGAGAATCAGGCCATCGGCAAGCCAAGGGGGTTAGCCACTCCCTCGTCTCCCAAGGCGATCGGGGCAGAAAGGGACCGATCCGGCCCTGAGGCGCATCTCGGGGGTATTGTACTAACACGGCAACTACACAAAGTGTGGCAAAAAGCAAAGTATTCCCAAATGAACATTTCTTGTCTGGCTTGTCCCTGCCGATTCCACCGGTTCAGTCTGTTACGTCCACGATAAGAGGAGCCACGTAGTCCGAATGGCGGATCCCGAAGGTCAGGCCACGGTACTGAGTATACTGCAGGGGAGACAGGAAAAGACTGGGGGGCTGAGCAAATTGAAGGCCACAACCAAATATTTTATCCCACAGGTTTTTCATGGTTTTCATGTTCCTCGGACACTGACTTAAGCTCTCCGTGCCAGTTCATGGGTGCAAATTCATGTGCCTTCATCTGCAGTTTCTGCAGGAGACAGCTGATGGTCTCCAGGTAGGATAACAACATATAAATTAGGCTTGAAGATTCAGATGAAACAAATACCAGATTCGGCCCAAATCTGGGCGAATATTCCGGTATATCCGAATATGTTATTTGTCTTATTCTGGCATACAGATAATTTTATGCCGAATAAATCCGAATCTGAATTTTACCGAATTTCTAGGGTATTGACCAAGCCTAATACAAAATGAACAAAAGGGAGGTGCAGCAAGAGACCTGGAAACCAACCAATTTGCACCCAATGGCTAACAGTACAAATATACTGCATGAATTTATGAGCTGAATAAAACTTATTCATGACACAACCCATGCCTTGTTAGTCTCAATCTGAACCCAAACAAAGTGCAAACTTTGGCTCTACACAATATCATCTTGCCCTTGATGCAAACGGTGTTTTGCAGTCTTAATGAAATCTAAACTTGTGCTCTAAGTGAGCCCATGTCCATATGCTTCGTTTCTCAAATGCTTTGTGTTACTATGTTTCAGGCTAACCAGTCACCAGCGTATAAGACCTGCTCTCGAGGCCTTCTTGGCCTGAAGACATTCCATGATGAATACACAAATAATAACAAATGTGTCATCACAGGTCACATACACGGGCTTGCTATTCATAACATGTTACACCAGTTACAAGCACAAAGTGTAAGTGCCCTACAGCTCCATGTTAGCTGTTATTTGGTTATTCGCTATAGAACGTCTTCAGGCAGAAAAGAAAGGCACAAAAGTGCGATATCAATTTATACACAAATGGTAAATACAGTAAAATAAGGGGCCACTTAATGAAACAGACCAGCATTAATCTGGTTGGGTAACAGGAAAAAACTGTTTATAGTAAGGGTAGTTCAGCAATGGAATCAGATACCTAGGGAGTAGAATCAGCTGATTGTAAGTTGAGTGGGGAGTGGGGTGCGAGTTGGATTAGATGGCTGGTACATCCCCTTCCAACTGTACGATTCTGTGACTCTATCATTCTTTGGGTCCGGTTCTAGAATGAGAGACATCCCACCCCAACCCCACCTAAAAGCCCTTCCTGCAGGGTCCCCCCTTGGCCCGGGCCTCACCTTCTCTGGGCTGTATGCTCCTGGCCCTGGTTTCCTAGTATTGTCCCCTGGGGGCACGTTGCGGGCCAGCATGCTGTAGTGTGGCGGGCGGTTCTTGTACACGCTGGTATCAACCAGGCGGTAGTTGCAGGGTCCAGGAGTCTGCAGTATAAAAAGGTCAATGAGTCATCAACAAAAGACTCACCTTCTTCCCCTGGGGTAACTCCCCCCACCCGCAAGTTGCACTGTGACCTCTAACACCTGAGGAGTCCCTCATCCTCCTCTGAGTAGGTCCACTGGATCCATCACCTTTCAAGCCCTCTTCACACAGTCAAAATCCAGGCACAGTGAATGCACAGAGAAGGATCTTGCCCCCTTCAAGCCATTCAATTCAGAAGATAAGGCACCATGAAAGCAGGTATGTCCCTCCATGATGTCCATGGACATGGATGGAGAACTTTGCTCAACACACTTTGAACTAGCCAGGAACTGAAAAAGTTGGATCCAAGCAGTTTGCAACCTAGCTCACCTGGATGCTCATTAAAACATGGTGAGCTGGGGAATCAAACCTCTTCCCTAGGCGGGACACGGTAAACTTTGGTCAACAACTCTTTCAGCCTAGGCAAGAATTTCTTAGTCTGGACTCTACAAAATAGACTTCGAAAAACAAACGGGCAAAATGCAGCCCTTGGAATCATCTTTATTCTTTTGTTGATAATATTTTGTTACAGGAAAGTGCCTTCAAGTCACAGCTGGTGACCCTGCAAGGTTTTCAAGGTAACAGGTGAACAGAGGTAGTTTGCCAT
>NC_059430.1:3062339-3113384 GCF_021028975.2 Sphaerodactylus townsendi | reverse complement strand
AGGCCATGGCAAACTACCTCTGTTCACCTGTTACCTTGAAAACCTTGCAGGGTCACCAGCTGTGACTTGAAGGCACTTTCCTTTAACAAAATATTATCAACAGAAGAATAAAGATGATTCCAAGGGTTGCATTTTGCCCGTTTGTTTTTGGAAGTCTATTTTGTAGAGTCCAGACTAGGAAATTCTTGCCTAGACAGGTGGCCGAAAGAGTTGTTGACCAAAGTTTGCCGTATCCTGCCTAGGGAAGAGGTTTGATTCCCCAGCTCACCATGTTTTAATGAGCAGCCAGGTGAGCTAGGTTGCAAACTGCTTGGATCCAACTTGTTCAGTTCCTGGCTAGTTCAAAGTGTGTTGAGCAAAGTTCTCCATCCATGTCCAGGGACATCATGGAGGGACATACCTGCTTTCGTGGTGCCTTGTCTCTCTGAATTGAACGGCTTGAGGGGGGCAAGATCCTTCGCTGTGCGTTCACTGTGCCTGGATTTTGACTGTGTGAAGAGGGCTTGAAAGGTGATGGATCCAATGGACCTACTCGGAGGAGGATGAGGGACTCCTCAGGTGTTAGAGGTCCCAGTGCAACTTGTGCGTGGGGGGAGTTACCCCAGGGGAAGAAGGTGAGTCTTTTGTTGATGACTCATTGACCTTTTTATACTGCAGACTCCCGGACCCTGCAACTACCGCCTGGTTGATACCAGCGTGTACAAGAACCGCCCGCCACACTACAGCATGCTGGCCCGCAACGTGCCCCCAGGGGACAATACTCGGAAACCGGGGCCAGGAGCATACAGCCCAGAGAAGGTGAGGCCCGGGCCAAGGGGGGACCCTGCAGGAAGGGCTTTTCGGTGGGGTTGTGGTGGGATGTCTCGCATTCTAGAACCAGACCCAAAGAATTATAGAGTCACCGAATCGTACAGTAGGAAGGGGATGTACCAGCCATCTAATCCAACTTGCACCCCACTCCCCACTCAACATACAATCAGCTGATTCTACTCCCTAGGTATCTGATTCCATTGCTGAACTACCCTTACTATAAACAGCTTTTTCCTGTTACCCAACCAGATTAATGCTGGTCTGTTTCATTAAGTGGCCCCTTATTTTACTTTATTTACCATTTGTGTATAAATTGATATCCCACTTTTGTGCCTTCCTTTTCTGCCTGAAGATATTCTATAGCGAATAACCAAATAATAGATAACATGGAACCGTAGGGCACTTTGTATTTGTAACTGGTGTAACAAGTTATGAATAGCAAGCCCGTGTATGTGACCTGTGATGACACATTTGTTATTATTTGTGTATCCATCACAGAATGTCTTCAGGCCAAGAAGGCCTCGAGAGCAGGTCTTATACGCTGGTGACTGGTTAGCCTGAAACATAGAAACACAAAGCATTTGAGAAACGAAGCGTATGAACATGGGCTCACTTAGAGCACAAGTTTAGATTCCGTTAAGACTGCAAAACACCGTTTGCATCAAGGGCAAGATGGTATTGTGTAGAGCCAAAGTTTGCACTTTGTTTGGGTTCAGATTGAGACTAATAAGGCATGGGTTGTGTCAAGAATAAGTTTTATTCAGCTCATAAAATATACAGTATATTTGTACTGGGTGCAAATTGGTTGATTTCCAGGTCTCTTGTTGCACCTCCCTTTTGTTCATTTGTATTAGGCTTGGTCAATACCCTAGAAATTCGGTAAAATTCAGATTCGGATTTATTCGGGCATAAAATTATCTGTATGCCAGAATAAGACAAATAACATATTCGGATATACCTGAATATTCGCCCAGATTTGGGCCGAATCTGGTATTTGTTTCATCCGAATCTCCAAGCCTAATTTATATGTTGTTATCCCACCTGGAGACCATCAGCTGTCTCCTGCAGAAACTGCAGACGAAGACGCACGAATTTGCACCCGTGAACTGGCACGGAGAGCTTAAGTCAGTGTCCGAGGAACACGGAAACCGTGAAAAACCGTGTGGGATAAAAAATTTGGTTGTGGCCTTCAATTTGCTCAGCCCCCCAGTCTTTTCCTGTCTCCCCTGCAGTATACTCAGTACCGTGGCCTGACCTTCGGGATCCGCCATTCGGACTACGTGGCTCCTCTTATCGTGGACGTGACAGACTGAACCGGTGGAATCGGCAAGGGACAAGCCAGACAAGAAATGTTCATTTGGGAATACTTTGCTTTTTGCCACACTTTGTGTAGTTGCCGTGTTAGTACAATACCCCCGAGATGCGCCTTCTACCCCGATCGCCTTGGGAGACAAGGGAGTTGCTGCACCGCTGGGCTTGCCAATGGCCTGATTCTCTGCCTTGATTGCTCCATGGATATCAGGCTGATCGTAGCTGTGGGGAAGGTGGGCAAGATGGCAGCAGGGCAGGATTTGATCTGCCTGCCCGGTGAGAGCAAGACTCAGTCAACTGGGTGTGCAATTATGGGTGCTACTGAGATAAGAACAATTGATCCATGCCCCATAGATATTGCAACAGCTTTGTGGGGGGGGGAATCAGAAATCCGCCATCTGCTCCCGCAACAGCATCCACAAGGCAGCTTTTTTGCATAGAAGAAGAAGAAGAGGGAGAGTTTGGATTTATACCCCCCCTTTCTCTCATGCAGGAGACTCAAAGGGGCTGACAATCTCCTTGCCTTTCCCCCTTCACAACAAACACCCTGTGAGGTGGGTGGGGCTGAGAGAGCTCCGAGAAGCTGTGACTAGCCCAAGGTCACCCAGCTGGCGTGTGTGGGAGTGCCCAGGCTAATCTGAATTCCCCAGAGAAGCCTCCACAGCTCAGGCGGCAGAGCTGGCAATCAAACCCGGTTCCTCCAGATTAGATACACGAGCTCTTATCCTCCTACGCCCCACTGCATAGTAGGTTCTTCCTTAGGAATCAAACCTGGGACCTTCTGAATGCCAAAAAGGTGCTCTCTCACTGAGCCACGGCCCCTCCCCGCATGAAATCACCTCCTGCTGAGTCAGAACGCTGATCCATCAAAGTCAGTCTTGCATGTTCAGACTGGCAGTGGCAATCCAGAATTTCGGGCAAAGGTCTTTCACGTCACCTGCTACCTGGTCCTTTTACCTGGAGATGCTGGGGATCGAACCTGGGACCCTTTTGCATGCCGAGTAGCGGCTCTGCTGCTGAGCCACAGCCCCTCCCCTTCCCTGTTTATTCATTCCCAGGAGCTCAGGGTGAATCAGATGATTCCCCCCTCCCACATTTGATCCTCACAATAACCTTGTAAAATAGGACGAGCCGAGAGACTCAGAGCCACTCAGTGAGCTTAGCGGCTGACTGTGGATTTGAACCCAGGCCTCCTTTCCTGTGCTTGCTGTTGTTTCAGACGTGATCTGCTCCACCGCAGGGACCTTCTGTTGGGATTTATAGGATCCCAGGGTTGCCAGCTCTGGGTTGGAAATACTGGAATATTTGGTGGGGCAGAGCCAGAGGTGGGATCCAGCAGGTTCTCACAGGTTCCCGAGAGTAGGTTACTAGTTATTTGTGTGTGCTGAGAGGGGGTTACTAATTGGTGTTTTTGCCACGTGATTTTTGCCTTAGTTACGCCCCTCCTCTCAGCAGTAGCACACAGAACTTGAAGCAGTCTAGCAGGAGGTGCACTGGCGTGCGTGGCAGCCTGCGTCTGCGTGCATTCGTTTCCCACCCAAGGACCGGCGCAGTGGCTGCGTCCTTGCCACAGCCCCGCCCAGGAATGCCCCACCCCCAGAATGCCCAGCCACGCCCCCGTCGTGCCCTGCCCAGCCGCATTGGCGCTACGCCACTGTTTGAATCCCACCACCATGGGAACTTGTTACTAAAATTTTTGGATCCCACCACTGGGCAGAGCCAGGGGAGGTTCTCATCAGGGAATAACACCATTCAGCCCACCCTCCCAAAAATCCATTTTCCCCAAGGGAACAGATTGTCAGGTTCTGTTGATCATGCAACAACCAGACTCTTGGATGCAGAAATTGGTTTGTTGAGCAGGAGGAACACTGCAAACAGATACGAGCCAGCTGTGGATGCAGCTAGTCTCACTACAGCGTTTCTTGGTTAATCTCCCTTCCCCAGACATCCCTCTAACCCCTACTCTTGGGATCCCAGCTGGGTGAAATTCATAACCAAACAACCCAGATCTATGTCAAGAACTTACTCTAATTGTGTGTTCCTGCATGGCAGGGGGTTGGACTTGACGGCCCTTCTGGTCTCTTCCGACTCTACGATTCTATGATTCTAAGACCCTGGAAATGACCTGTCAGCACAATGGTTCTCAACCTTCCCTATGCCGCGACCCTTTAATACAGTTCCTCATGTTGTGGTGACCCCCAACCCTAACATTTATCCATTTTACAGATGGAGAACACTGATGCAGAGAGTCTTAGGCGATCCCTGTGAAAGGGTCGTTCGACCCCCAGAGGGGTCCCGACCCCCAGGTTGAGAACCACTGTGTTAGCAGTTCATCTCTTTCCTGGTTGTTGCCTTGATCCTTTGGGAGAGGAAAAGGAGCAGGTGGCCCCCAAGGTCTCCCAGGCCTCCTGTGAAGAAAGAGTCCAATCCCCGTCCAGCCCCGCTCTCCTGGTGTCTGATCTACTTCACATCCACCTGGCTCCAGGTGCTAGTGTAACCTCTAACTGCGGGTTCTGTGGGGCAGAACTTGGAAGGAGTTGCAACAACTAAACTTAAAACAAAATGGTTTACTTTTCTTAACAAATAACACTTATTAAGAACATAAGAACTAGCCTGCTGGATCAGACCGGAGTCCATCTAGTCCAGCACTCTGCTCCTCGCAGTATCCCACCAGGTGCCTTTGGGAGCTCACAGGCAGGAGGTGAAAGCAATGGCCTTCTGCTGCTGCTGCTGCTCCTGAGCACCTGGTCTGCTAAGGCATTTGCAATCTGAGATCAAAGAGGATCAAGATTGGTAGCCACAGATCGACTTCTCCTCCATAAATCTGTCCAAGCCCTTTTTAAAGCTATCCAGGTGAGTGGCCATCACCACCTCCTGTGGCAGCATATTCCAAACACCAATCACCCGTTGCGTGAAGAAGTGTTTCCTTTTATTAGTCCTAATTCTTCCCCCCAGCATTTTCAATGAATGCCCCCTGGTTCTAGTATTAAACATTAACATTTAACATTAACACTTCTTAACAGTCCATTAACAGTCCTGTTAAGTTGCATTTCAAATCCTTCTATTTACAGTCTTGTAATGCCAAGTCCATTTCTTCTTGTGCAAGTGGACGGCTCCTGAAATCTCTAGTAACTTGGTGTAGTGCACGGGTCTTCAAACTGTGGCCCTCCAGATGTTCATAGACTACAATTCCCATGAGCCCTACCACTTGGCCATGCTGGCAGGGGCTGATGGGAATTGTAGTCCATGAACATCTGGAGGGCCATAGTTTGATGACCCCTGGTGTAGTGGATTCCAGATGATGAAGGTCCCCAAAATAACTCTCACCATTCACACACAAAACCCCTGAAACAATAAATTCTAACATTTACAATATAGCAAAAAAAAATAAACAGCTCCCTTCCCACTCGTTCCCAACAACATTGCAGTTACCTTAAACAAGGTGTTAAGGGCTTATAATAATATATCCAGGTCCCAGCCTGGTAGCCGCCTCGCTTCCTCCAACCTCATGAGTTGTGCAGCCTTCTGCTTCTTTCAGACGCAATCCCTTTCTGTTACATAGGGGTTACATTAGGTAGTCCAGAGGGGTTCCCACGATGCCACCTGCTCCCGGTCCTCTCCCAAAGATTCATGACAACAACCAGGAAAGAGATGGACCTGCTAACAGGTCATCCCAAGGTCTCAGAATCATGGAATCGTTGAGTTGGAAGAGAACACAAGGGCCATCAAATCCAACCGCCTGCCATGCAGGAACACACCATTAGAGCAAGTTGTTTGGATCTGAATTGCTATAGCAGAAAATCTCCATTAACCACCTGGGGACTAGCACTCTAAATATTCCCCATTCTGTATGAAAGAGGGACCAAATGAGCCCATTTCTGGAAACGTTTTTCATTTGGGTTGGTGGCCATTGTGTTGTGTATTCAGGTGCTGCAGCTGCCCTGGTCTCCCAAGGTCATGCACGGCTTCTCAACATCACTCTTTGATTGTTTAAAGTGACATTAAAGCGATCTGTTCCCTGGTTGTCGTTGGCATGCTCGCTGGTTCCAAGCAGACTGAGATGCGCCGCCATCTTCCCCTCTGATCTCTCTCCCCTCTGTGCTTCTCAGGGGTTCTCAGGATTCCTCCTCACAGCACACATTGTGTCAGCATTGGCTGGGCATGAACTGTGCCCTCTTTGTGCAGGAAGGAGGTTCAGCACCAATTCATGTCGTGCAACACTGGGGGGGATCACTGCTCCCTCCCTCCAAGGCGGACCCTGTGAACGGTCCTCATGGCAGGTCTGGGAGGGGCACGGGATCAGGGGCACAAAAGATGGTTGCCAGCCCTGCCTTATTGTGTGTCAGCAGGCGAGCTGGGCTGCGTCCGGAGGTGGGATCCAGCAGGTTCTCACAGGTTCCCGAGAGTAGGTTATTAATTATTTGTGTGTGCCGAGAGGGGGTTACTAGTTGGTGATTTTGCCACGTGATTTTTGCCTTAGTTACGCCCCTCCTCTCAGCAGTAGCGCGCAGAACTGGAAGCAGTCTAGCAGGAGGTGCACCGGCATGCGTGGCAGCCTACGCCTGCGTGCATTTGTTTCCCACCCAAGGACCGGCGCAGCGGCTGTGTCCTTGCCACAGCCCCGCCCAGGAATGCCCCCCCCGGAATGCCCGGCCCCACCCCCTCCGTGCCCCGGCCAGCCCCATGGCGCTACGCCACAGTTTGAATCCCACCACCAGGGAAACCTGTTACTAAAAGTTTTGGATCCCACCACTGGCTGCGTCAAATGCACAAAGTCCTTCTTAGGTGATTCTTCATCGTCTTTCCAGGAGCTTGTTTGAATTGGCTGCTGGTTTTGTACACAGGCAGGTTGCCAATAATTGAACCAACCTCTACGTGACGTGCAAACATTAGGTGGAATAACTGTTGTTTCTAGAGGTTGGGAAATCCCTGGAGATTTGGGGGCGGAGTTCGGGGAGGGCAAGGTTTGAGAGGGCGGAGAAGGCTCAGAAGAGACATGGTGCCATAGAGTCCACTCTTTGGAGTTGCCATTTTTCCCAGGGGAACTGATGTCTGACGTCTGTGGCAACTCCAGGCCCCATCTAGAGGTTATGAAGAAGAAGAATTTTTAGTATTTTATTTTGTTATCCGCTGTTTATACTGTGATGTAAACCGCCCTGAGCCCTTTGGGGGAGGGCGGTATAAAAGTAGAATGAATAAATAAATAAATAAATAAATAAATAAATAAATAAATAAATAAATAAATAAATAAGAGGAGGAGGAGGAGGAGGAGGAGGAGGAGGAGGAGGAGGAGGAGGAGTTTGGATTTATATCCCCCCTTTCTCTCCTGTAGGAGACTCAAAGGGGCTGACAATCTCCTTGCCCTTCCCCCCTCTCAACAAACACCCTGTGAGGTGGGTGGGGATGAGAGAGCTCTGAGAAGCTGTGAGTAGCCCAAGGTCACCCAGCTGGCATGTGTGTGAGTGTACAGGCTAATCTGAATTCCCCAGATAAGCCTCCACAGCTCAGGCGGCAGAGTGGAGAATCAAACCCGGTTCCTCCAGATTAGATACACGAGCTCTTAACCTCCTACTCTTCTTCTTCTTCTTCTTCTTCTTCTTCTTCTTCTTCTTCTTCTTCTTCTTCTTCTTCTTCTTCTTCTTCTTCTTCTTCTTCTTCTTCTTCTTCTTCTTCTTCTTCTTCTTCTTCATCTTCTCCTCCTCCTCTCTTCCTCCTCCTCCTTCCTCCTCCTCCTCCTTCCTCCTCCTCCTCCTCCTCTTCCTTCTCCTCCTCCTCCTCCTTCTGTTGATCATGCATAGGTCATGGATGCAGAAGAAGAAGAAGCAGAAGCAGAAGAAGAAGAAGAAGAAGAAGAAGAAGAAGGGGGGGAGGGAGGGAGGGAGGGAGGGAGGGGGAGGGGGAGTAATGATTTGGATTTGCCTCCCACCTTTCTCTCCTGTAAAGGAAGACTCAAGCACAGCTTACAAACTCCTTTCCCTTCCACTCCCAGCTAGACACTTTGTGAGATCGAAGTGGGGCTGAGAGAGTTCGAGAAGAGAACTGCTGACTAGCCCAAAGTCACCCTTGCAGGGATGTAGGAGTGCGGAAACACATCTGGTTCACCAGATAAGCCTCAGCCATCCAGGTGGAGGAGTGGGGAATTGAACCTGGTTCTTCAGATTAGAATCCAGCTGCACTTAACCACTACACCACGCTGGCTCTCATAGTTATCTCAAAATCACCTTGATGGATGTGTGTGTTTTGCTTCTTAATTATTTTCACATGACAAAATCCTAGTATATACACGAAATCTCTGCAGACCTACAGATATATCTTAAGAAAAGGTTGGTTTTCAATTTCTTGACTCGTCCAGACATAGCGCTCCTGAGTCCCAACACAGACGGTTCCAACTATATTACCTGATGGATACGCTTAATATTCAAGGTCTGTTTATAGGTGGAGGGTCCAAGGCCTTAGGAGCAGGAAAGCAAATCACGTGTATTTTCACTGAATTCCCCCCCTCCCAACCATCTGGTAACAAGGAGACTTGAAGTGTAATAACTAATGGAACAGATTAACAACAACAACAACAACAACAACAACAACAACAACAACAACAAGAAGAAGAAGAAGAAGAAGAAGAAGAAGAAGAAGAAGAAGCAGCAGCAGCCTTTATTTGGCATAACAATAATCATAACACGATAAAAAAACCTGAGATAAAAGGTACACAAATACAAAGGTTTAAGACAGAATATAAATTATTGATTGTGCATCACCTCCAGTAAAGATCGTGCTACCAATTCACAAGTTTCATTGTCAGAATTGTCCAGAAGGAAAGGAAGTCTACCTGATTCTCCCATTTCACTAGGTATCCTAGAAAGAATATTGGAATATTTTGATCTGATATTAGCTAAATTTAAGGGCAACAAAGCGGTTGAAGTGTGCCAATGTTTCAATTTGTTGTTCACCTTTAGGGCATACCCATTCAGCTCATTTCCAAGTTGTTGAATCTACCTTGCCAATGGCAGAGGGGAAAACATTGAAGCGAGCAAGTGTGAGGGAATAGCTCTGCATAGGATTAGTCACAAAGAATACAAATAGAAAGCCACCCTGTTTTGATATAGGGGTATTGAAAGATGCAATTGAGCAGGTTTTCATAGCAGCCCCTAACTACATTAATCAAATGCCAGCTTTCCAACAATTTTTGTTTTAACAAGTTGTAGGATTCTGAACGAGGTAGCGGGAAAAGCGAGTCGAGAGATATACCGAGTGATTCAATCTTTCTTTCTATCAGAGAGAACCATGGATTAGCCTCAGTATCAGATGGAACAGATTAATAAGCAGCTCAAAACCCTGCAGAGCCAGGTGAACGTGAAGCAGATCAGAAACCGGGAGGCCGGGGCTGGGCCGAAGGATTGGACTCTTCCTTTACAGGAGTACCTGGGAGAACTTGGGTGCTGCTGCCAGTGATATAGGCCTGCGGGGAGACAGATGCAGGCGGAAGCATGCCCGAAAGAAGCCGAGGACGACTCCCTTTGCCAAAACATTTGCAAAACATTTTCAATCCCTCCCTGTTTGTCCGCCTCGAGTCTGGGATTAAAATCTGAGGCGGGATCCAGCAAGTTCTCACAGGTTCCCGAGAGTCGGTTACTCATTATTTGTGTGGGCCGAGAGGGGGTTACTCATGGGTGACAGACACTTAAGCTTAGGATATTCCAGTTGCCTACAGATTGTCCATTATTTGGAAGAAACCCTTCAACTCCATTGATGAGCATATGGTCAAAATGGCTGCCTCCTCCAGAATTCCAGGCGTGAGCTCTGCCTCCTTCAGTGGTTCAGCCAGAATAGCCCCTTCCTCCTTGCTCCCAAGAGTTGTATCAGCTCCCAGTCCCCCACACCCTGACCTGGTCAATCTGGGTCCTGCTGGCTCCAGGTAGCCTCTTCCTGAAACCCTTCTTTCTTTTTTAAAGACCCCCAATATCCCACTGTCTCTCACTACCTGTATTGGCGTCTCTAAAGGGTGGCTGGGCGGGGCTGGTGTCACCTCTACCTGTGGGTTCTGTGGGGCAGAACTTGGAATGAGTTTGCAACAACAAATTTTAAAAACAAAATGTTTTATTTTCTTAACATACATCATCAAACATCAACATTTAACATCACACTTCAAGGTCCTGTTCAGGTTGCATTTCAAGTCCTTCTAGTTACAGTCTTCTGATATTGCCAAGTCCAATTCTTCTTTGCAAGTGGGTTGGCTCCTGAAGACTCCAAGGGCTTGGTGAACAGGATTCAACATGATGTAGGTTTCCAGGAGAACTCTCACCCATTACAAACACAAAAAAAACCCCTTAACAAGGTGTTAAGGGCTTATACAAATCAAGGTCCGAGTCTGGTAGCCTTGTCTCCTCCACACTACATGAGCTCTGCAGCCTTCTGCTGCTTTGAGTCTTCACCCCTTTCTGGGTCAACCCATTCCGAGCATGGGGGTGACGCTGGCAGTCTGCTGCCCAGAAAAAAAATGCTTAAAATGTTCCCTTCAAACCTCAAAAGGGGAAAACAACAAAATGGCAGCTGCAAAACAGCTGCCGCAGTACCCAGCCACAAAATGGTTGCCACGGCTTCGCTCCAGTCCCGCAGCGTAGGTCCTTGTGCTGTTGTGGCAGCTGCTGCCAAAACAATACTTTAAAAAAAATCTTCAGAGTCAATCAAATCCCTGTTGGCGAATCAGAAGCCTTGCTGGTAAAATCCCACCTGGTCCCTCCCACTTCCTAAAAAACGTGGCAAGTGCCAGAAAAGGTGTCACTGCGGACCACGGTGCCAGTTGGCACCACATTGGGGATCCCAGACTTTTATTTCCTATGGCAAAAAGAAATTGTTTACTTTATTATGCAAGACCGTAAGAAAGACAGACAGGTAAAATTAACCCTGTAATTACTGTAAAAATAAGTGCTAAAATTATCAACGTCACCAGCCTCAGAAGCGTCTGACGTGCTCAGAAGCAGCAGCACAGACCGTACTCTCTGAGACACGTGGAAAAGACGGGGAGAAAAAGGTGAGCTCTGCTTTTTTTTTTGTAGGGGTTATCCTGATGTCACAGAGAGGCTGAGAAGACTTGTCAAAGCCCCCTGACCATTATCCCTTCCTTTTAATCCATGTCGGAACAAACGACACCGCTAGACGTAGCTTTCGGGCAGAGGCGTAATGGGTGAAAATGGTGCCTGGGGCATGACTGACTCCTAGCACACCCCCCACCCCCGGCCTGGCTCCCCACGCCCCTCTTGCCCGGCTCTTGAAGAGAAGTGACTAGTGGGCAGGGGCGTACCTAGGCAAACTGGCGCCCGGGGACAAAACCTGAGTTTGGCGCCCCCCCCCCCCCCCCCGGCGTATGGGCGGCCACCCTCCCCCACCATGACCAATTTGGGCATTTGGGGTTATTTTTGGTGTTTTTTCGGCCTGCAGGGAGCGCATTTAAAGCTAGCTGCACCATGATTTCAGGGTACCATCCAGAGACTGTCCTGATGATACCACCCAAATTTGGTGATGTTTGGTTCAGGGGAAGCAAAGTTATGGACCCCCAAAGGGGGTGCCCCCATCCCCATTGTTTTCAATGGGAGCTAACCTGAGATGGGGGCTACCCATTTGAGGGACAATAACTTTGGTCCTCCTGAACATAACTTCACCAAACTTGGGTGGCATCATAAGAATAGTTAACAGATGATACCCTGAAATTTTGGTGTCACTAGCTGTAAAAATACATCCCTTCCAGGCACCCCAAAAAATTTGCCCAAGATTCTTTGTTTTGCAGTGACTTTGCTCCACTGCAGCTAATGAGGAATTTCTGAGGCAGGCTGCACATTTTTGAAGATAGAGGCACCAGACTTTCAAGGTGGCTCCAGGAGGGCATCCTGCTAATTGCATCCAGGCTTAGAGACCTTTGCTTCTGTCCAATTTTATGGGCCCCCCAAAGGCTTATTTTGTTTCCCCGCTCCTGCACATGAAGCCTGCTGGGTGAGTTCTCTCAGAACTTCTCAGCGCCCCCACCCACCCCCAAAAGCAAAGCTCACCAAGCTTGGATGCTATTACTCAAGGCCTCTTGGAGCCACCTTGAAAGTCTGGCGCCTTTGTCTTCAAAAATGTGTGGTCACTGCTTACACACTCAGAAATTCCCCAGAATCTGCCCGCCATCAAGCCTGCATGATGTGCATGTTCTGTGGTGGGAAAAATTATTTTTCCCACCATAGACTTCAATGGGGCTTTCTGTTATGCCCAGCTGGCTCTGTGGTAGAGGTTTCAACAGGAGGCACTGTGGTAGTGGTTTTTCTCTGGGCGGGGGCACTTATTTCCTGTAGGGCTGCTGGTGTGAATCTCCTGAAAGGAACCAGCCAACTTTGCTAAAGTTTGCCTGTGATGGCCGAATGCTGTGGGCATCAGGTTCACCTTCAACTCGGTGCCCACAGCATTTTCCTCTTCCACACACATTTTAGCAAATTTGGCTGGTTCCTTTCAGGAGACTCACACCAGCAGCCCTACAGGAAATGCCCCCACTCAGAGCAACATCCCTACCACAGTGCCTCCTGTTGAAACCTCTACCACAGAGCCATCTGGGCATAACAGATAGCCCCATTGAAGTCTATGGTGGGGAAAGTAATTTTTCCCACCACAGAACTTGCTGAAGAGCCTGGCAAATTCTGGGGAATTTCTGAGTGTGTAAGCGCTGGCTGCACATTTTTGAAGATAGAGGCACCAGACTTTCAAGGTGGCTCCAAGAGACCTTGAGTAATAGCATCCAAGCTTGGTGAGCTTTGCTTCTGGAGTGGGGGGGGGAGTTGAGAGAGTTCTGGGAGAACTCAGCCCACAGGCTTTCATGTGCAGGAGCAAGGAAACAAAATAAGCCTTTGGGGGGCCCATAAAATTGAACCCCCATAAGCAAAAGTCTCCAAACCTGGATGCAATTAGCAGGATGCCCTCCTGGAGCCACCCTGAAAGTCTGGTGCCTCTATCTTCAAAAATGTGCAGCCTGCCTACACACTCAGAAATTCCCCATTGGCTACAATGTAGCAAAGTCACTGCAAAACAAAGAATCTTGGGCAAATTTCTTGGGGTGCCTGTAAAGGGTGTATTTTTACAGCTAGTGACCCCAAAATTTCAGGGTATCATCTGTTAACAATTCTTATGATGCCACCCAAGTTTGGTGAAGTTATGTTCAGGAGGACTAAAGTTATTGTCCCTCAAATGGGTAGCCCCCATCTCAGGTTAGCTCCCATTGAAAACAATGGGGATGGGGGCACCCCCTTTGGGGGTCCATAACTTTGCTTCCCCTGAACCAAACATCACCAAATTTGGGTGGTATCATCAGGACAGTCTCTGGGTGGTACCCCGAAATTTTGGTGCCGCTAGCCTTAAAAATGCGCCCCCTGCAGGCCGGAACGTGAAAAAACACTTTAAAATGTAAAAAACATACAAACGACCCTGAAATGTTGGCGCCCCCCCACGTGACCAAATGGGGGGCGCCCGGGGACAAAGGGTACCCCATGTCCCTAGGTAGGAACGCCACTGCTAGTGGGGTACCGCAGGGTTCTATCCTGGCCCAGTGCTATTCACTATTTGTATCCTCTTTGATCTGAGATTGCAAATGCCTTAACAGTCCAGGTGCTCCGCAGAAGGCCATTGCTTTCACATCCTGCATGTGAGCTCCCTAAGGCACCTGGTGGGCCACTGCGAGTAGCAGAGAGCTGGACTAGATGGACTCTGGTCTGATCCAGCTGGCTTGTTCTTATGTTCTTATCAACGACTTGGATGATGGAATAGAGGGCATGCTATTCAGATTTGCAGATGACACCAAATTAGGAGGGATAGCTCATACCCCAGAGGACAGAGTCAGAATTCAAAAGGACCTGGACAGATTAGCGAGCTGGGCCAAAACAAATAAAATTAATTTAAACAGAGACAAATGTAAGATACTACATTTAGGCAGAAAAAAAAGGAAATCCACAGATATTGGATGGGTGACACCTAGCTTGACAACACTGCATGTCAAAGGGATCTGGGAGTCTCAGTAGACCACAAACTGAATATGAGTCAGCAGTGTGATGCAGCGGCCAAGAAAGCCAACACGATTCTGAGCTGTATCAAATAGGAATATAGTATCGTGTGTAGATTGGTGCTTAATCATATTAAAGGAAGTAATAGTTTAAAAAAACGGTTTCAGAGGTTTGCATCGCTGCTTTTAGGGATTATCAGCTAAACCCAAATCACACCCGCCCAGAAACTAGCCTAATCTTCTGAGACTTCAAGCCAGAGTCATCTGATTTGCTTATCATGGTAGAGCATATTGATAGAAAAATATCAGTCTTATCCCCCCAAATCTCTTCTATCATAATCACTGAATATGAGATAATCAACACAAGTGCAGGTGAAACAGACAGCCTGCCGGTGCATCTGATACAGCAAGATAAGAGGCCAATCTCCACCTTTAACCGCTCATAAAAAGCTCATAAAAACCGCTCATAACTTTCCTGTAACTGTTTAACTGTCCACGATTACTTTGAGCAAACAGTGACGGTTGAAGAGTGCTTGAAGTCTCGGTGGTCATGGAAATTCAGCAGTATCATCAGAGTCTTTCATGGCCAGAACCCAGAGGCGTTCCTCCCATTGGGCAAAGTGGGCAGTTGCCCGGGGCGCCACCTTGTGGGGGGCGCCAAAAATGCAGGTGGGAGTTTTTGAATTTTCAGTGTTTTTTCTGCTTTTGGCTGGCAGGGGGTGCAGTTTTTAGGCTAGCAGCACCAAAATTTCAGGGATTTTTCAGGAGACTATCCTATCCAAGGCCCAGGTTTGGTGAGGTTTGGTTTAGGGAGTCCAAAGTTATGGATTCCCATAGGGAGTGTCTCCATCCCCCATTGTTTCCAATGGGAGCTAATAGGAGATGGGGGCTACACTTTTGAGGGTCCATAACTTTGGACCCCCTGAACCAAACTTCACCAAACCTGGGTGGTATCATCAGTAGGGTCTCATAAAGATACTCTGAAATTTTGGTGCTGCTATCTTAATAATTGCACCCCTAACAGCAGGCATACCCTAAATTTCCCCAGATTCTCCTTTGAAAACCACCCCTTCCTGCCAATGCTTGTTTTCTTTCTTTCTTTCTTTCTTTCTTTCTTTCTTTCTTTCTTTCTTTCTTTCTTTCTTTCTTTCTTTCTTTCTTTCTTTCTTTCTTTCTTTCTTTCAATGCCTAATAAAGGTTATTGTTGTTGTTGGGGGGGCATCAAACTCAGGTTTTGCCCAGGGCTCCAGTTTGCCTAGGTACGCCACTGCCAGAACCTGATCTCACCTGGCTGTTGTGGGTTTCCCTGGCTGTGTGGCCCTGATCTGGTATTGTTTGCTCCTGACATTTCACCCGCATGCATGGCTGGCATCCAGGCCTCAAGGAAGCACAGGCATAAACCTGCCCCAATTTGCTAGACTGGAAAACATTGCCAAGGGCAGCTAGCTGCCCAGACCCCTCTCGGCCGTGTGGAACGCCAGAAGCTTTGAGCTGCTGGTAAACAGGACATTGGTCGACTGTCCAAGCATGCCAACGCGTGGGGCAAAGATGAGCGGAGGCCGTAAGCTGGCATCCAGCCAGGACAAGAGGGCAAAGTCCTTCTATGTTTGTCCAGAGCTCAGTTCTCCCCCTTTCAGACTCCAATTATTCCACTGAAATGGAGCAGAAGAACATAAGAAAGAGCCTGCTGGATCAGACCCGAGTCCATCTAGTCCAGCACTCTGCGACTCGCAGTGGCCCAGCAGAAGCCAGTGGTGGTGGGTTTGAGATCAGCTGTCTGTGGGTGGGACAGCAATTTGTGCGGAAACAAATTCAGGGGGGCAGGTAGGGGACGGGCCTTTGGCAGGCAGAAGATCCCAAGTTCAGTATCCACCATGTCTGGTTAAAAAGGACCAGGGAGTAGTTGACGTGAAAGACCGTCACCGGAATGCTGCCGTCGGTCTGGGTGGACCAAGGATTTGGTGGACCATGGGCCTGTTTTCATCTAAGGAAGTTCCGTGAGTGACCCCGTGGGTGGTTTCGAGCTGCTCTTCTGAACGGATCTGCTTGCAAGAGCCCTCGTTCTATTCTCCTGGGTCTGGTTTGGTCTGGAGACTCCATTGCTTTGCAATTGTTATTACAGCTTCGGAGGTGTTTTTTTTTGGTTTTTGGGGGGGGGGGGGGGGCGGGGGGGGGGTTTGGGGGGGGGGGGGGGTGGGGGGAGGGGGGTGTGGGGGGGGGGGGGTTTGGGGGGGGGGGGGGTTGGGGGGGGGGGGGGGTGGGGGGGGGGGGGGGTGGGGGGGGGGGGGTGTGGGGGGGGGGGGGGGTGGGGGGGGGGGGGGGTGGGGGGGGGGGGGGGTGGGGGGGGGGGGGGGTGGGGGGGGGGGGGGGTGGGGGGGGGGGGGGGTGGGGGGGGGGGGGGGTGGGGGGGGGGGGGGGTGGGGGGGGGGGGGGGTGGGGGGGGGGGGGGGTGGGGGGGGGGGGGGGTGGGGGGGGGGGGGGGTGGGGGGGGGGGGGGGTGGGGGGGGGGGGGGGTGGGGGGGGGGGGGGGTGGGGGGGGGGGGGGGTGGGGGGGGGGGGGGGTGGGGGGGGGGGGGGGTGGGGGGGGGGGGGGGTGGGGGGGGGGGGGGGTGGGGGGGGGGGGGGGTGGGG
Organism: Sphaerodactylus townsendi; assembly: GCF_021028975.2. NCBI lineage: Eukaryota > Metazoa > Chordata > Lepidosauria > Squamata > Sphaerodactylidae > Sphaerodactylus > Sphaerodactylus townsendi. Next base: position 3,096,616 of record NC_059430.1, on the reverse strand, counting down.
GGGGGGGGGGGTGGGGGGGGGGGGGGGTGGGGGGGGGGGGGGGTGGGGGGGGGGGGGGGTGGGGGGGGGGGGGGGTGGGGGGGGGGGGGGGTGGGGGGGGGGGGGGGTGGGGGGGGGGGGGGGTGGGGGGGGGGGGGGGTGGGGGGGGGGGGGGGTGGGGGGGGGGGGGGGTGGGGGGGGGGGGGGGTGGGGGGGGGGGGGGGTGGGGGGGGGGGGGGGTGGGGGGGGGGGGGGGTGGGGGGGGGGGGGGGTGGGGGGGGGGGGGGGTGGGGGGGGGGGGGGGTGGGGGGGGGGGGGGGTGGGGGGGGGGGGGGGTGGGGGGGGGGGGGGGTGGGGGGGGGGGGGGGTGGGGGGGGGGGGGGGTGGGGGGGGGGGGGGGTGGGGGGGGGGGGGGGTGGGGGGGGGGGGGGGTGGGGGGGGGGGGGGGTGGGGGGGGGGGGGGGTGGGGGGGGGGGGGGGTGGGGGGGGGGGGGGGTGGGGGGGGGGGGGGGTGGGGGGGGGGGGGGGTGGGGGGGGGGGGGGGTGGGGGGGGGGGGGGGTGGGGGGGGGGGGGGGTGGGGGGGGGGGGGGGTGGGGGGGGGGGGGGGTGGGGGGGGGGGGGGGTGGGGGGGGGGGGGGGTGGGGGGGGGGGGGGGTGGGGGGGGGGGGGGGTGGGGGGGGGGGGGGGTGGGGGGGGGGGGGGGTGGGGGGGGGGGGGGGTGGGGGGGGGGGGGGGTGGGGGGGGGGGGGGGTGGGGGGGGGGGGGGGTGGGGGGGGGGGGGGGTGGGGGGGGGGGGGGGTGGGGGGGGGGGGGGGTGGGGGGGGGGGGGGGTGGGGGGGGGGGGGGGTGGGGGGGGGGGGGGGTGGGGGGGGGGGGGGGTGGGGGGGGGGGGGGGTGGGGGGGGGGGGGGGTGGGGGGGGGGGGGGGTGGGGGGGGGGGGGGGTGGGGGGGGGGGGGGGTGGGGGGGGGGGGGGGTGGGGGGGGGGGGGGGTGGGGGGGGGGGGGGGTGGGGGGGGGGGGGGGTGGGGGGGGGGGGGGGTGGGGGGGGGGGGGGGTGGGGGGGGGGGGGGGTGGGGGGGGGGGGGGGTGGGGGGGGGGGGGGGTGGGGGGGGGGGGGGGTGGGGGGGGGGGGGGGTGGGGGGGGGGGGGGGTGGGGGGGGGGGGGGGTGGGGGGGGGGGGGGGTGGGGGGGGGGGGGGGTGGGGGGGGGGGGGGGTGGGGGGGGGGGGGGGTGGGGGGGGGGGGGGGTGGGGGGGGGGGGGGGTGGGGGGGGGGGGGGGTGGGGGGGGGGGGGGGTGGGGGGGGGGGGGGGTGGGGGGGGGGGGGGGTGGGGGGGGGGGGGGGTGGGGGGGGGGGGGGGTGGGGGGGGGGGGGGGTGGGGGGGGGGGGGGGTGGGGGGGGGGGGGGGTGGGGGGGGGGGGGGGTGGGGGGGGGGGGGGGTGGGGGGGGGGGGGGGTGGGGGGGGGGGGGGGTGGGGGGGGGGGGGGGTGGGGGGGGGGGGGGGTGGGGGGGGGGGGGGGTGGGGGGGGGGGGGGGTGGGGGGGGGGGGGGGTGGGGGGGGGGGGGGGTGGGGGGGGGGGGGGGTGGGGGGGGGGGGGGGTGGGGGGGGGGGGGGGTGGGGGGGGGGGGGGGTGGGGGGGGGGGGGGGTGGGGGGGGGGGGGGGTGGGGGGGGGGGGGGGTGGGGGGGGGGGGGGGTGGGGGGGGGGGGGGGTGGGGGGGGGGGGGGGTGGGGGGGGGGGGGGGTGGGGGGGGGGGGGGGTGGGGGGGGGGGGGGGTGGGGGGGGGGGGGGGTGGGGGGGGGGGGGGGTGGGGGGGGGGGGGGGTGGGGGGGGGGGGGGGTGGGGGGGGGGGGGGGTGGGGGGGGGGGGGGGTGGGGGGGGGGGGGGGTGGGGGGGGGGGGGGGTGGGGGGGGGGGGGGGTGGGGGGGGGGGGGGGTGGGGGGGGGGGGGGGTGGGGGGGGGGGGGGGTGGGGGGGGGGGGGGGTGGGGGGGGGGGGGGGTGGGGGGGGGGGGGGGTGGGGGGGGGGGGGGGTGGGGGGGGGGGGGGGTGGGGGGGGGGGGGGGTGGGGGGGGGGGGGGGTGGGGGGGGGGGGGGGTGGGGGGGGGGGGGGGTGGGGGGGGGGGGGGGTGGGGGGGGGGGGGGGTGGGGGGGGGGGGGGGTGGGGGGGGGGGGGGGTGGGGGGGGGGGGGGGTGGGGGGGGGGGGGGGTGGGGGGGGGGGGGGGTGGGGGGGGGGGGGGGTGGGGGGGGGGGGGGGTGGGGGGGGGGGGGGGTGGGGGGGGGGGGGGGTGGGGGGGGGGGGGGGTGGGGGGGGGGGGGGGTGGGGGGGGGGGGGGGTGGGGGGGGGGGGGGGTGGGGGGGGGGGGGGGTGGGGGGGGGGGGGGGTGGGGGGGGGGGGGGGTGGGGGGGGGGGGGGGTGGGGGGGGGGGGGGGTGGGGGGGGGGGGGGGTGGGGGGGGGGGGGGGTGGGGGGGGGGGGGGGTGGGGGGGGGGGGGGGTGGGGGGGGGGGGGGGTGGGGGGGGGGGGGGGTGGGGGGGGGGGGGGGTGGGGGGGGGGGGGGGTGGGGGGGGGGGGGGGTGGGGGGGGGGGGGGGTGGGGGGGGGGGGGGGTGGGGGGGGGGGGGGGTGGGGGGGGGGGGGGGTGGGGGGGGGGGGGGGTGGGGGGGGGGGGGGGTGGGGGGGGGGGGGGGTGGGGGGGGGGGGGGGTGGGGGGGGGGGGGGGTGGGGGGGGGGGGGGGTGGGGGGGGGGGGGGGTGGGGGGGGGGGGGGGTGGGGGGGGGGGGGGGTGGGGGGGGGGGGGGGTGGGGGGGGGGGGGGGTGGGGGGGGGGGGGGGTGGGGGGGGGGGGGGGTGGGGGGGGGGGGGGGTGGGGGGGGGGGGGGGTGGGGGGGGGGGGGGGTGGGGGGGGGGGGGGGTGGGGGGGGGGGGGGGTGGGGGGGGGGGGGGGTGGGGGGGGGGGGGGGTGGGGGGGGGGGGGGGTGGGGGGGGGGGGGGGTGGGGGGGGGGGGGGGTGGGGGGGGGGGGGGGTGGGGGGGGGGGGGGGTGGGGGGGGGGGGGGGTGGGGGGGGGGGGGGGTGGGGGGGGGGGGGGGTGGGGGGGGGGGGGGGTGGGGGGGGGGGGGGGTGGGGGGGGGGGGGGGTGGGGGGGGGGGGGGGTGGGGGGGGGGGGGGGTGGGGGGGGGGGGGGGTGGGGGGGGGGGGGGGTGGGGGGGGGGGGGGGTGGGGGGGGGGGGGGGTGGGGGGGGGGGGGGGTGGGGGGGGGGGGGGGTGGGGGGGGGGGGGGGTGGGGGGGGGGGGGGGTGGGGGGGGGGGGGGGTGGGGGGGGGGGGGGGTGGGGGGGGGGGGGGGTGGGGGGGGGGGGGGGTGGGGGGGGGGGGGGGTGGGGGGGGGGGGGGGTGGGGGGGGGGGGGGGTGGGGGGGGGGGGGGGTGGGGGGGGGGGGGGGTGGGGGGGGGGGGGGGTGGGGGGGGGGGGGGGTGGGGGGGGGGGGGGGTGGGGGGGGGGGGGGGTGGGGGGGGGGGGGGGTGGGGGGGGGGGGGGGTGGGGGGGGGGGGGGGTGGGGGGGGGGGGGGGTGGGGGGGGGGGGGGGTGGGGGGGGGGGGGGGTGGGGGGGGGGGGGGGTGGGGGGGGGGGGGGGTGGGGGGGGGGGGGGGTGGGGGGGGGGGGGGGTGGGGGGGGGGGGGGGTGGGGGGGGGGGGGGGTGGGGGGGGGGGGGGGTGGGGGGGGGGGGGGGTGGGGGGGGGGGGGGGTGGGGGGGGGGGGGGGTGGGGGGGGGGGGGGGTGGGGGGGGGGGGGGGTGGGGGGGGGGGGGGGTGGGGGGGGGGGGGGGTGGGGGGGGGGGGGGGTGGGGGGGGGGGGGGGTGGGGGGGGGGGGGGGTGGGGGGGGGGGGGGGTGGGGGGGGGGGGGGGTGGGGGGGGGGGGGGGTGGGGGGGGGGGGGGGTGGGGGGGGGGGGGGGTGGGGGGGGGGGGGGGTGGGGGGGGGGGGGGGTGGGGGGGGGGGGGGGTGGGGGGGGGGGGGGGTGGGGGGGGGGGGGGGTGGGGGGGGGGGGGGGTGGGGGGGGGGGGGGGTGGGGGGGGGGGGGGGTGGGGGGGGGGGGGGGTGGGGGGGGGGGGGGGTGGGGGGGGGGGGGGGTGGGGGGGGGGGGGGGTGGGGGGGGGGGGGGGTGGGGGGGGGGGGGGGTGGGGGGGGGGGGGGGTGGGGGGGGGGGGGGGTGGGGGGGGGGGGGGGTGGGGGGGGGGGGGGGTGGGGGGGGGGGGGGGTGGGGGGGGGGGGGGGTGGGGGGGGGGGGGGGTGGGGGGGGGGGGGGGTGGGGGGGGGGGGGGGTGGGGGGGGGGGGGGGTGGGGGGGGGGGGGGGTGGGGGGGGGGGGGGGTGGGGGGGGGGGGGGGTGGGGGGGGGGGGGGGTGGGGGGGGGGGGGGGTGGGGGGGGGGGGGGGTGGGGGGGGGGGGGGGTGGGGGGGGGGGGGGGTGGGGGGGGGGGGGGGTGGGGGGGGGGGGGGGTGGGGGGGGGGGGGGGTGGGGGGGGGGGGGGGTGGGGGGGGGGGGGGGTGGGGGGGGGGGGGGGTGGGGGGGGGGGGGGGTGGGGGGGGGGGGGGGTGGGGGGGGGGGGGGGTGGGGGGGGGGGGGGGTGGGGGGGGGGGGGGGTGGGGGGGGGGGGGGGTGGGGGGGGGGGGGGGTGGGGGGGGGGGGGGGTGGGGGGGGGGGGGGGTGGGGGGGGGGGGGGGTGGGGGGGGGGGGGGGTGGGGGGGGGGGGGGGTGGGGGGGGGGGGGGGTGGGGGGGGGGGGGGGTGGGGGGGGGGGGGGGTGGGGGGGGGGGGGGGTGGGGGGGGGGGGGGGTGGGGGGGGGGGGGGGTGGGGGGGGGGGGGGGTGGGGGGGGGGGGGGGTGGGGGGGGGGGGGGGTGGGGGGGGGGGGGGGTGGGGGGGGGGGGGGGTGGGGGGGGGGGGGGGTGGGGGGGGGGGGGGGTGGGGGGGGGGGGGGGTGGGGGGGGGGGGGGGTGGGGGGGGGGGGGGGTGGGGGGGGGGGGGGGTGGGGGGGGGGGGGGGTGGGGGGGGGGGGGGGTGGGGGGGGGGGGGGGTGGGGGGGGGGGGGGGTGGGGGGGGGGGGGGGTGGGGGGGGGGGGGGGTGGGGGGGGGGGGGGGTGGGGGGGGGGGGGGGTGGGGGGGGGGGGGGGTGGGGGGGGGGGGGGGTGGGGGGGGGGGGGGGTGGGGGGGGGGGGGGGTGGGGGGGGGGGGGGGTGGGGGGGGGGGGGGGTGGGGGGGGGGGGGGGTGGGGGGGGGGGGGGGTGGGGGGGGGGGGGGGTGGGGGGGGGGGGGGGTGGGGGGGGGGGGGGGTGGGGGGGGGGGGGGGTGGGGGGGGGGGGGGGTGGGGGGGGGGGGGGGTGGGGGGGGGGGGGGGTGGGGGGGGGGGGGGGTGGGGGGGGGGGGGGGTGGGGGGGGGGGGGGGTGGGGGGGGGGGGGGGTGGGGGGGGGGGGGGGTGGGGGGGGGGGGGGGTGGGGGGGGGGGGGGGTGGGGGGGGGGGGGGGTGGGGGGGGGGGGGGGTGGGGGGGGGGGGGGGTGGGGGGGGGGGGGGGTGGGGGGGGGGGGGGGTGGGGGGGGGGGGGGGTGGGGGGGGGGGGGGGTGGGGGGGGGGGGGGGTGGGGGGGGGGGGGGGTGGGGGGGGGGGGGGGTGGGGGGGGGGGGGGGTGGGGGGGGGGGGGGGTGGGGGGGGGGGGGGGTGGGGGGGGGGGGGGGTGGGGGGGGGGGGGGGTGGGGGGGGGGGGGGGTGGGGGGGGGGGGGGGTGGGGGGGGGGGGGGGTGGGGGGGGGGGGGGGTGGGGGGGGGGGGGGGTGGGGGGGGGGGGGGGTGGGGGGGGGGGGGGGTGGGGGGGGGGGGGGGTGGGGGGGGGGGGGGGTGGGGGGGGGGGGGGGTGGGGGGGGGGGGGGGTGGGGGGGGGGGGGGGTGGGGGGGGGGGGGGGTGGGGGGGGGGGGGGGTGGGGGGGGGGGGGGGTGGGGGGGGGGGGGGGTGGGGGGGGGGGGGGGTGGGGGGGGGGGGGGGTGGGGGGGGGGGGGGGTGGGGGGGGGGGGGGGTGGGGGGGGGGGGGGGTGGGGGGGGGGGGGGGTGGGGGGGGGGGGGGGTGGGGGGGGGGGGGGGTGGGGGGGGGGGGGGGTGGGGGGGGGGGGGGGTGGGGGGGGGGGGGGGTGGGGGGGGGGGGGGGTGGGGGGGGGGGGGGGTGGGGGGGGGGGGGGGTGGGGGGGGGGGGGGGTGGGGGGGGGGGGGGGTGGGGGGGGGGGGGGGTGGGGGGGGGGGGGGGTGGGGGGGGGGGGGGGTGGGGGGGGGGGGGGGTGGGGGGGGGGGGGGGTGGGGGGGGGGGGGGGTGGGGGGGGGGGGGGGTGGGGGGGGGGGGGGGTGGGGGGGGGGGGGGGTGGGGGGGGGGGGGGGTGGGGGGGGGGGGGGGTGGGGGGGGGGGGGGGTGGGGGGGGGGGGGGGTGGGGGGGGGGGGGGGTGGGGGGGGGGGGGGGTGGGGGGGGGGGGGGGTGGGGGGGGGGGGGGGTGGGGGGGGGGGGGGGTGGGGGGGGGGGGGGGTGGGGGGGGGGGGGGGTGGGGGGGGGGGGGGGTGGGGGGGGGGGGGGGTGGGGGGGGGGGGGGGTGGGGGGGGGGGGGGGTGGGGGGGGGGGGGGGTGGGGGGGGGGGGGGGTGGGGGGGGGGGGGGGTGGGGGGGGGGGGGGGTGGGGGGGGGGGGGGGTGGGGGGGGGGGGGGGTGGGGGGGGGGGGGGGTGGGGGGGGGGGGGGGTGGGGGGGGGGGGGGGTGGGGGGGGGGGGGGGTGGGGGGGGGGGGGGGTGGGGGGGGGGGGGGGTGGGGGGGGGGGGGGGTGGGGGGGGGGGGGGGTGGGGGGGGGGGGGGGTGGGGGGGGGGGGGGGTGGGGGGGGGGGGGGGTGGGGGGGGGGGGGGGTGGGGGGGGGGGGGGGTGGGGGGGGGGGGGGGTGGGGGGGGGGGGGGGTGGGGGGGGGGGGGGGTGGGGGGGGGGGGGGGTGGGGGGGGGGGGGGGTGGGGGGGGGGGGGGGTGGGGGGGGGGGGGGGTGGGGGGGGGGGGGGGTGGGGGGGGGGGGGGGTGGGGGGGGGGGGGGGTGGGGGGGGGGGGGGGTGGGGGGGGGGGGGGGTGGGGGGGGGGGGGGGTGGGGGGGGGGGGGGGTGGGGGGGGGGGGGGGTGGGGGGGGGGGGGGGTGGGGGGGGGGGGGGGTGGGGGGGGGGGGGGGTGGGGGGGGGGGGGGGTGGGGGGGGGGGGGGGTGGGGGGGGGGGGGGGTGGGGGGGGGGGGGGGTGGGGGGGGGGGGGGGTGGGGGGGGGGGGGGGTGGGGGGGGGGGGGGGTGGGGGGGGGGGGGGGTGGGGGGGGGGGGGGGTGGGGGGGGGGGGGGGTGGGGGGGGGGGGGGGTGGGGGGGGGGGGGGGTGGGGGGGGGGGGGGGTGGGGGGGGGGGGGGGTGGGGGGGGGGGGGGGTGGGGGGGGGGGGGGGTGGGGGGGGGGGGGGGTGGGGGGGGGGGGGGGTGGGGGGGGGGGGGGGTGGGGGGGGGGGGGGGTGGGGGGGGGGGGGGGTGGGGGGGGGGGGGGGTGGGGGGGGGGGGGGGTGGGGGGGGGGGGGGGTGGGGGGGGGGGGGGGTGGGGGGGGGGGGGGGTGGGGGGGGGGGGGGGTGGGGGGGGGGGGGGGTGGGGGGGGGGGGGGGTGGGGGGGGGGGGGGGTGGGGGGGGGGGGGGGTGGGGGGGGGGGGGGGTGGGGGGGGGGGGGGGTGGGGGGGGGGGGGGGTGGGGGGGGGGGGGGGTGGGGGGGGGGGGGGGTGGGGGGGGGGGGGGGTGGGGGGGGGGGGGGGTGGGGGGGGGGGGGGGTGGGGGGGGGGGGGGGTGGGGGGGGGGGGGGGTGGGGGGGGGGGGGGGTGGGGGGGGGGGGGGGTGGGGGGGGGGGGGGGTGGGGGGGGGGGGGGGTGGGGGGGGGGGGGGGTGGGGGGGGGGGGGGGTGGGGGGGGGGGGGGGTGGGGGGGGGGGGGGGTGGGGGGGGGGGGGGGTGGGGGGGGGGGGGGGTGGGGGGGGGGGGGGGTGGGGGGGGGGGGGGGTGGGGGGGGGGGGGGGTGGGGGGGGGGGGGGGTGGGGGGGGGGGGGGGTGGGGGGGGGGGGGGGTGGGGGGGGGGGGGGGTGGGGGGGGGGGGGGGTGGGGGGGGGGGGGGGTGGGGGGGGGGGGGGGTGGGGGGGGGGGGGGGTGGGGGGGGGGGGGGGTGGGGGGGGGGGGGGGTGGGGGGGGGGGGGGGTGGGGGGGGGGGGGGGTGGGGGGGGGGGGGGGTGGGGGGGGGGGGGGGTGGGGGGGGGGGGGGGTGGGGGGGGGGGGGGGTGGGGGGGGGGGGGGGTGGGGGGGGGGGGGGGTGGGGGGGGGGGGGGGTGGGGGGGGGGGGGGGTGGGGGGGGGGGGGGGTGGGGGGGGGGGGGGGTGGGGGGGGGGGGGGGTGGGGGGGGGGGGGGGTGGGGGGGGGGGGGGGTGGGGGGGGGGGGGGGTGGGGGGGGGGGGGGGTGGGGGGGGGGGGGGGTGGGGGGGGGGGGGGGTGGGGGGGGGGGGGGGTGGGGGGGGGGGGGGGTGGGGGGGGGGGGGGGTGGGGGGGGGGGGGGGTGGGGGGGGGGGGGGGTGGGGGGGGGGGGGGGTGGGGGGGGGGGGGGGTGGGGGGGGGGGGGGGTGGGGGGGGGGGGGGGTGGGGGGGGGGGGGGGTGGGGGGGGGGGGGGGTGGGGGGGGGGGGGGGTGGGGGGGGGGGGGGGTGGGGGGGGGGGGGGGTGGGGGGGGGGGGGGGTGGGGGGGGGGGGGGGTGGGGGGGGGGGGGGGTGGGGGGGGGGGGGGGTGGGGGGGGGGGGGGGTGGGGGGGGGGGGGGGTGGGGGGGGGGGGGGGTGGGGGGGGGGGGGGGTGGGGGGGGGGGGGGGTGGGGGGGGGGGGGGGTGGGGGGGGGGGGGGGTGGGGGGGGGGGGGGGTGGGGGGGGGGGGGGGTGGGGGGGGGGGGGGGTGGGGGGGGGGGGGGGTGGGGGGGGGGGGGGGTGGGGGGGGGGGGGGGTGGGGGGGGGGGGGGGTGGGGGGGGGGGGGGGTGGGGGGGGGGGGGGGTGGGGGGGGGGGGGGGTGGGGGGGGGGGGGGGTGGGGGGGGGGGGGGGTGGGGGGGGGGGGGGGTGGGGGGGGGGGGGGGTGGGGGGGGGGGGGGGTGGGGGGGGGGGGGGGTGGGGGGGGGGGGGGGTGGGGGGGGGGGGGGGTGGGGGGGGGGGGGGGTGGGGGGGGGGGGGGGTGGGGGGGGGGGGGGGTGGGGGGGGGGGGGGGTGGGGGGGGGGGGGGGTGGGGGGGGGGGGGGGTGGGGGGGGGGGGGGGTGGGGGGGGGGGGGGGTGGGGGGGGGGGGGGGTGGGGGGGGGGGGGGGTGGGGGGGGGGGGGGGTGGGGGGGGGGGGGGGTGGGGGGGGGGGGGGGTGGGGGGGGGGGGGGGTGGGGGGGGGGGGGGGTGGGGGGGGGGGGGGGTGGGGGGGGGGGGGGGTGGGGGGGGGGGGGGGTGGGGGGGGGGGGGGGTGGGGGGGGGGGGGGGTGGGGGGGGGGGGGGGTGGGGGGGGGGGGGGGTGGGGGGGGGGGGGGGTGGGGGGGGGGGGGGGTGGGGGGGGGGGGGGGTGGGGGGGGGGGGGGGTGGGGGGGGGGGGGGGTGGGGGGGGGGGGGGGTGGGGGGGGGGGGGGGTGGGGGGGGGGGGGGGTGGGGGGGGGGGGGGGTGGGGGGGGGGGGGGGTGGGGGGGGGGGGGGGTGGGGGGGGGGGGGGGTGGGGGGGGGGGGGGGTGGGGGGGGGGGGGGGTGGGGGGGGGGGGGGGTGGGGGGGGGGGGGGGTGGGGGGGGGGGGGGGTGGGGGGGGGGGGGGGTGGGGGGGGGGGGGGGTGGGGGGGGGGGGGGGTGGGGGGGGGGGGGGGTGGGGGGGGGGGGGGGTGGGGGGGGGGGGGGGTGGGGGGGGGGGGGGGTGGGGGGGGGGGGGGGTGGGGGGGGGGGGGGGTGGGGGGGGGGGGGGGTGGGGGGGGGGGGGGGTGGGGGGGGGGGGGGGTGGGGGGGGGGGGGGGTGGGGGGGGGGGGGGGTGGGGGGGGGGGGGGGTGGGGGGGGGGGGGGGTGGGGGGGGGGGGGGGTGGGGGGGGGGGGGGGTGGGGGGGGGGGGGGGTGGGGGGGGGGGGGGGTGGGGGGGGGGGGGGGTGGGGGGGGGGGGGGGTGGGGGGGGGGGGGGGTGGGGGGGGGGGGGGGTGGGGGGGGGGGGGGGTGGGGGGGGGGGGGGGTGGGGGGGGGGGGGGGTGGGGGGGGGGGGGGGTGGGGGGGGGGGGGGGTGGGGGGGGGGGGGGGTGGGGGGGGGGGGGGGTGGGGGGGGGGGGGGGTGGGGGGGGGGGGGGGTGGGGGGGGGGGGGGGTGGGGGGGGGGGGGGGTGGGGGGGGGGGGGGGTGGGGGGGGGGGGGGGTGGGGGGGGGGGGGGGTGGGGGGGGGGGGGGGTGGGGGGGGGGGGGGGTGGGGGGGGGGGGGGGTGGGGGGGGGGGGGGGTGGGGGGGGGGGGGGGTGGGGGGGGGGGGGGGTGGGGGGGGGGGGGGGTGGGGGGGGGGGGGGGTGGGGGGGGGGGGGGGTGGGGGGGGGGGGGGGTGGGGGGGGGGGGGGGTGGGGGGGGGGGGGGGTGGGGGGGGGGGGGGGTGGGGGGGGGGGGGGGTGGGGGGGGGGGGGGGTGGGGGGGGGGGGGGGTGGGGGGGGGGGGGGGTGGGGGGGGGGGGGGGTGGGGGGGGGGGGGGGTGGGGGGGGGGGGGGGTGGGGGGGGGGGGGGGTGGGGGGGGGGGGGGGTGGGGGGGGGGGGGGGTGGGGGGGGGGGGGGGTGGGGGGGGGGGGGGGTGGGGGGGGGGGGGGGTGGGGGGGGGGGGGGGTGGGGGGGGGGGGGGGTGGGGGGGGGGGGGGGTGGGGGGGGGGGGGGGTGGGGGGGGGGGGGGGTGGGGGGGGGGGGGGGTGGGGGGGGGGGGGGGTGGGGGGGGGGGGGGGTGGGGGGGGGGGGGGGTGGGGGGGGGGGGGGGTGGGGGGGGGGGGGGGTGGGGGGGGGGGGGGGTGGGGGGGGGGGGGGGTGGGGGGGGGGGGGGGTGGGGGGGGGGGGGGGTGGGGGGGGGGGGGGGTGGGGGGGGGGGGGGGTGGGGGGGGGGGGGGGTGGGGGGGGGGGGGGGTGGGGGGGGGGGGGGGTGGGGGGGGGGGGGGGTGGGGGGGGGGGGGGGTGGGGGGGGGGGGGGGTGGGGGGGGGGGGGGGTGGGGGGGGGGGGGGGTGGGGGGGGGGGGGGGTGGGGGGGGGGGGGGGTGGGGGGGGGGGGGGGTGGGGGGGGGGGGGGGTGGGGGGGGGGGGGGGTGGGGGGGGGGGGGGGTGGGGGGGGGGGGGGGTGGGGGGGGGGGGGGGTGGGGGGGGGGGGGGGTGGGGGGGGGGGGGGGTGGGGGGGGGGGGGGGTGGGGGGGGGGGGGGGTGGGGGGGGGGGGGGGTGGGGGGGGGGGGGGGTGGGGGGGGGGGGGGGTGGGGGGGGGGGGGGGTGGGGGGGGGGGGGGGTGGGGGGGGGGGGGGGTGGGGGGGGGGGGGGGTGGGGGGGGGGGGGGGTGGGGGGGGGGGGGGGTGGGGGGGGGGGGGGGTGGGGGGGGGGGGGGGTGGGGGGGGGGGGGGGTGGGGGGGGGGGGGGGTGGGGGGGGGGGGGGGTGGGGGGGGGGGGGGGTGGGGGGGGGGGGGGGTGGGGGGGGGGGGGGGTGGGGGGGGGGGGGGGTGGGGGGGGGGGGGGGTGGGGGGGGGGGGGGGTGGGGGGGGGGGGGGGTGGGGGGGGGGGGGGGTGGGGGGGGGGGGGGGTGGGGGGGGGGGGGGGTGGGGGGGGGGGGGGGTGGGGGGGGGGGGGGGTGGGGGGGGGGGGGGGTGGGGGGGGGGGGGGGTGGGGGGGGGGGGGGGTGGGGGGGGGGGGGGGTGGGGGGGGGGGGGGGTGGGGGGGGGGGGGGGTGGGGGGGGGGGGGGGTGGGGGGGGGGGGGGGTGGGGGGGGGGGGGGGTGGGGGGGGGGGGGGGTGGGGGGGGGGGGGGGTGGGGGGGGGGGGGGGTGGGGGGGGGGGGGGGTGGGGGGGGGGGGGGGTGGGGGGGGGGGGGGGTGGGGGGGGGGGGGGGTGGGGGGGGGGGGGGGTGGGGGGGGGGGGGGGTGGGGGGGGGGGGGGGTGGGGGGGGGGGGGGGTGGGGGGGGGGGGGGGTGGGGGGGGGGGGGGGTGGGGGGGGGGGGGGGTGGGGGGGGGGGGGGGTGGGGGGGGGGGGGGGTGGGGGGGGGGGGGGGTGGGGGGGGGGGGGGGTGGGGGGGGGGGGGGGTGGGGGGGGGGGGGGGTGGGGGGGGGGGGGGGTGGGGGGGGGGGGGGGTGGGGGGGGGGGGGGGTGGGGGGGGGGGGGGGTGGGGGGGGGGGGGGGTGGGGGGGGGGGGGGGTGGGGGGGGGGGGGGGTGGGGGGGGGGGGGGGTGGGGGGGGGGGGGGGTGGGGGGGGGGGGGGGTGGGGGGGGGGGGGGGTGGGGGGGGGGGGGGGTGGGGGGGGGGGGGGGTGGGGGGGGGGGGGGGTGGGGGGGGGGGGGGGTGGGGGGGGGGGGGGGTGGGGGGGGGGGGGGGTGGGGGGGGGGGGGGGTGGGGGGGGGGGGGGGTGGGGGGGGGGGGGGGTGGGGGGGGGGGGGGGTGGGGGGGGGGGGGGGTGGGGGGGGGGGGGGGTGGGGGGGGGGGGGGGTGGGGGGGGGGGGGGGTGGGGGGGGGGGGGGGTGGGGGGGGGGGGGGGTGGGGGGGGGGGGGGGTGGGGGGGGGGGGGGGTGGGGGGGGGGGGGGGTGGGGGGGGGGGGGGGTGGGGGGGGGGGGGGGTGGGGGGGGGGGGGGGTGGGGGGGGGGGGGGGTGGGGGGGGGGGGGGGTGGGGGGGGGGGGGGGTGGGGGGGGGGGGGGGTGGGGGGGGGGGGGGGTGGGGGGGGGGGGGGGTGGGGGGGGGGGGGGGTGGGGGGGGGGGGGGGTGGGGGGGGGGGGGGGTGGGGGGGGGGGGGGGTGGGGGGGGGGGGGGGTGGGGGGGGGGGGGGGTGGGGGGGGGGGGGGGTGGGGGGGGGGGGGGGTGGGGGGGGGGGGGGGTGGGGGGGGGGGGGGGTGGGGGGGGGGGGGGGTGGGGGGGGGGGGGGGTGGGGGGGGGGGGGGGTGGGGGGGGGGGGGGGTGGGGGGGGGGGGGGGTGGGGGGGGGGGGGGGTGGGGGGGGGGGGGGGTGGGGGGGGGGGGGGGTGGGGGGGGGGGGGGGTGGGGGGGGGGGGGGGTGGGGGGGGGGGGGGGTGGGGGGGGGGGGGGGTGGGGGGGGGGGGGGGTGGGGGGGGGGGGGGGTGGGGGGGGGGGGGGGTGGGGGGGGGGGGGGGTGGGGGGGGGGGGGGGTGGGGGGGGGGGGGGGTGGGGGGGGGGGGGGGTGGGGGGGGGGGGGGGTGGGGGGGGGGGGGGGTGGGGGGGGGGGGGGGTGGGGGGGGGGGGGGGTGGGGGGGGGGGGGGGTGGGGGGGGGGGGGGGTGGGGGGGGGGGGGGGTGGGGGGGGGGGGGGGTGGGGGGGGGGGGGGGTGGGGGGGGGGGGGGGTGGGGGGGGGGGGGGGTGGGGGGGGGGGGGGGTGGGGGGGGGGGGGGGTGGGGGGGGGGGGGGGTGGGGGGGGGGGGGGGTGGGGGGGGGGGGGGGTGGGGGGGGGGGGGGGTGGGGGGGGGGGGGGGTGGGGGGGGGGGGGGGTGGGGGGGGGGGGGGGTGGGGGGGGGGGGGGGTGGGGGGGGGGGGGGGTGGGGGGGGGGGGGGGTGGGGGGGGGGGGGGGTGGGGGGGGGGGGGGGTGGGGGGGGGGGGGGGTGGGGGGGGGGGGGGGTGGGGGGGGGGGGGGGTGGGGGGGGGGGGGGGTGGGGGGGGGGGGGGGTGGGGGGGGGGGGGGGTGGGGGGGGGGGGGGGTGGGGGGGGGGGGGGGTGGGGGGGGGGGGGGGTGGGGGGGGGGGGGGGTGGGGGGGGGGGGGGGTGGGGGGGGGGGGGGGTGGGGGGGGGGGGGGGTGGGGGGGGGGGGGGGTGGGGGGGGGGGGGGGTGGGGGGGGGGGGGGGTGGGGGGGGGGGGGGGTGGGGGGGGGGGGGGGTGGGGGGGGGGGGGGGTGGGGGGGGGGGGGGGTGGGGGGGGGGGGGGGTGGGGGGGGGGGGGGGTGGGGGGGGGGGGGGGTGGGGGGGGGGGGGGGTGGGGGGGGGGGGGGGTGGGGGGGGGGGGGGGTGGGGGGGGGGGGGGGTGGGGGGGGGGGGGGGTGGGGGGGGGGGGGGGTGGGGGGGGGGGGGGGTGGGGGGGGGGGGGGGTGGGGGGGGGGGGGGGTGGGGGGGGGGGGGGGTGGGGGGGGGGGGGGGTGGGGGGGGGGGGGGGTGGGGGGGGGGGGGGGTGGGGGGGGGGGGGGGTGGGGGGGGGGGGGGGTGGGGGGGGGGGGGGGTGGGGGGGGGGGGGGGTGGGGGGGGGGGGGGGTGGGGGGGGGGGGGGGTGGGGGGGGGGGGGGGTGGGGGGGGGGGGGGGTGGGGGGGGGGGGGGGTGGGGGGGGGGGGGGGTGGGGGGGGGGGGGGGTGGGGGGGGGGGGGGGTGGGGGGGGGGGGGGGTGGGGGGGGGGGGGGGTGGGGGGGGGGGGGGGTGGGGGGGGGGGGGGGTGGGGGGGGGGGGGGGTGGGGGGGGGGGGGGGTGGGGGGGGGGGGGGGTGGGGGGGGGGGGGGGTGGGGGGGGGGGGGGGTGGGGGGGGGGGGGGGTGGGGGGGGGGGGGGGTGGGGGGGGGGGGGGGTGGGGGGGGGGGGGGGTGGGGGGGGGGGGGGGTGGGGGGGGGGGGGGGTGGGGGGGGGGGGGGGTGGGGGGGGGGGGGGGTGGGGGGGGGGGGGGGTGGGGGGGGGGGGGGGTGGGGGGGGGGGGGGGTGGGGGGGGGGGGGGGTGGGGGGGGGGGGGGGTGGGGGGGGGGGGGGGTGGGGGGGGGGGGGGGTGGGGGGGGGGGGGGGTGGGGGGGGGGGGGGGTGGGGGGGGGGGGGGGTGGGGGGGGGGGGGGGTGGGGGGGGGGGGGGGTGGGGGGGGGGGGGGGTGGGGGGGGGGGGGGGTGGGGGGGGGGGGGGGTGGGGGGGGGGGGGGGTGGGGGGGGGGGGGGGTGGGGGGGGGGGGGGGTGGGGGGGGGGGGGGGTGGGGGGGGGGGGGGGTGGGGGGGGGGGGGGGTGGGGGGGGGGGGGGGTGGGGGGGGGGGGGGGTGGGGGGGGGGGGGGGTGGGGGGGGGGGGGGGTGGGGGGGGGGGGGGGTGGGGGGGGGGGGGGGTGGGGGGGGGGGGGGGTGGGGGGGGGGGGGGGTGGGGGGGGGGGGGGGTGGGGGGGGGGGGGGGTGGGGGGGGGGGGGGGTGGGGGGGGGGGGGGGTGGGGGGGGGGGGGGGTGGGGGGGGGGGGGGGTGGGGGGGGGGGGGGGTGGGGGGGGGGGGGGGTGGGGGGGGGGGGGGGTGGGGGGGGGGGGGGGTGGGGGGGGGGGGGGGTGGGGGGGGGGGGGGGTGGGGGGGGGGGGGGGTGGGGGGGGGGGGGGGTGGGGGGGGGGGGGGGTGGGGGGGGGGGGGGGTGGGGGGGGGGGGGGGTGGGGGGGGGGGGGGGTGGGGGGGGGGGGGGGTGGGGGGGGGGGGGGGTGGGGGGGGGGGGGGGTGGGGGGGGGGGGGGGTGGGGGGGGGGGGGGGTGGGGGGGGGGGGGGGTGGGGGGGGGGGGGGGTGGGGGGGGGGGGGGGTGGGGGGGGGGGGGGGTGGGGGGGGGGGGGGGTGGGGGGGGGGGGGGGTGGGGGGGGGGGGGGGTGGGGGGGGGGGGGGGTGGGGGGGGGGGGGGGTGGGGGGGGGGGGGGGTGGGGGGGGGGGGGGGTGGGGGGGGGGGGGGGTGGGGGGGGGGGGGGGTGGGGGGGGGGGGGGGTGGGGGGGGGGGGGGGTGGGGGGGGGGGGGGGTGGGGGGGGGGGGGGGTGGGGGGGGGGGGGGGTGGGGGGGGGGGGGGGTGGGGGGGGGGGGGGGTGGGGGGGGGGGGGGGTGGGGGGGGGGGGGGGTGGGGGGGGGGGGGGGTGGGGGGGGGGGGGGGTGGGGGGGGGGGGGGGTGGGGGGGGGGGGGGGTGGGGGGGGGGGGGGGTGGGGGGGGGGGGGGGTGGGGGGGGGGGGGGGTGGGGGGGGGGGGGGGTGGGGGGGGGGGGGGGTGGGGGGGGGGGGGGGTGGGGGGGGGGGGGGGTGGGGGGGGGGGGGGGTGGGGGGGGGGGGGGGTGGGGGGGGGGGGGGGTGGGGGGGGGGGGGGGTGGGGGGGGGGGGGGGTGGGGGGGGGGGGGGGTGGGGGGGGGGGGGGGTGGGGGGGGGGGGGGGTGGGGGGGGGGGGGGGTGGGGGGGGGGGGGGGTGGGGGGGGGGGGGGGTGGGGGGGGGGGGGGGTGGGGGGGGGGGGGGGTGGGGGGGGGGGGGGGTGGGGGGGGGGGGGGGTGGGGGGGGGGGGGGGTGGGGGGGGGGGGGGGTGGGGGGGGGGGGGGGTGGGGGGGGGGGGGGGTGGGGGGGGGGGGGGGTGGGGGGGGGGGGGGGTGGGGGGGGGGGGGGGTGGGGGGGGGGGGGGGTGGGGGGGGGGGGGGGTGGGGGGGGGGGGGGGTGGGGGGGGGGGGGGGTGGGGGGGGGGGGGGGTGGGGGGGGGGGGGGGTGGGGGGGGGGGGGGGTGGGGGGGGGGGGGGGTGGGGGGGGGGGGGGGTGGGGGGGGGGGGGGGTGGGGGGGGGGGGGGGTGGGGGGGGGGGGGGGTGGGGGGGGGGGGGGGTGGGGGGGGGGGGGGGTGGGGGGGGGGGGGGGTGGGGGGGGGGGGGGGTGGGGGGGGGGGGGGGTGGGGGGGGGGGGGGGTGGGGGGGGGGGGGGGTGGGGGGGGGGGGGGGTGGGGGGGGGGGGGGGTGGGGGGGGGGGGGGGTGGGGGGGGGGGGGGGTGGGGGGGGGGGGGGGTGGGGGGGGGGGGGGGTGGGGGGGGGGGGGGGTGGGGGGGGGGGGGGGTGGGGGGGGGGGGGGGTGGGGGGGGGGGGGGGTGGGGGGGGGGGGGGGTGGGGGGGGGGGGGGGTGGGGGGGGGGGGGGGTGGGGGGGGGGGGGGGTGGGGGGGGGGGGGGGTGGGGGGGGGGGGGGGTGGGGGGGGGGGGGGGTGGGGGGGGGGGGGGGTGGGGGGGGGGGGGGGTGGGGGGGGGGGGGGGTGGGGGGGGGGGGGGGTGGGGGGGGGGGGGGGTGGGGGGGGGGGGGGGTGGGGGGGGGGGGGGGTGGGGGGGGGGGGGGGTGGGGGGGGGGGGGGGTGGGGGGGGGGGGGGGTGGGGGGGGGGGGGGGTGGGGGGGGGGGGGGGTGGGGGGGGGGGGGGGTGGGGGGGGGGGGGGGTGGGGGGGGGGGGGGGTGGGGGGGGGGGGGGGTGGGGGGGGGGGGGGGTGGGGGGGGGGGGGGGTGGGGGGGGGGGGGGGTGGGGGGGGGGGGGGGTGGGGGGGGGGGGGGGTGGGGGGGGGGGGGGGTGGGGGGGGGGGGGGGTGGGGGGGGGGGGGGGTGGGGGGGGGGGGGGGTGGGGGGGGGGGGGGGTGGGGGGGGGGGGGGGTGGGGGGGGGGGGGGGTGGGGGGGGGGGGGGGTGGGGGGGGGGGGGGGTGGGGGGGGGGGGGGGTGGGGGGGGGGGGGGGTGGGGGGGGGGGGGGGTGGGGGGGGGGGGGGGTGGGGGGGGGGGGGGGTGGGGGGGGGGGGGGGTGGGGGGGGGGGGGGGTGGGGGGGGGGGGGGGTGGGGGGGGGGGGGGGTGGGGGGGGGGGGGGGTGGGGGGGGGGGGGGGTGGGGGGGGGGGGGGGTGGGGGGGGGGGGGGGTGGGGGGGGGGGGGGGTGGGGGGGGGGGGGGGTGGGGGGGGGGGGGGGTGGGGGGGGGGGGGGGTGGGGGGGGGGGGGGGTGGGGGGGGGGGGGGGTGGGGGGGGGGGGGGGTGGGGGGGGGGGGGGGTGGGGGGGGGGGGGGGTGGGGGGGGGGGGGGGTGGGGGGGGGGGGGGGTGGGGGGGGGGGGGGGTGGGGGGGGGGGGGGGTGGGGGGGGGGGGGGGTGGGGGGGGGGGGGGGTGGGGGGGGGGGGGGGTGGGGGGGGGGGGGGGTGGGGGGGGGGGGGGGTGGGGGGGGGGGGGGGTGGGGGGGGGGGGGGGTGGGGGGGGGGGGGGGTGGGGGGGGGGGGGGGTGGGGGGGGGGGGGGGTGGGGGGGGGGGGGGGTGGGGGGGGGGGGGGGTGGGGGGGGGGGGGGGTGGGGGGGGGGGGGGGTGGGGGGGGGGGGGGGTGGGGGGGGGGGGGGGTGGGGGGGGGGGGGGGTGGGGGGGGGGGGGGGTGGGGGGGGGGGGGGGTGGGGGGGGGGGGGGGTGGGGGGGGGGGGGGGTGGGGGGGGGGGGGGGTGGGGGGGGGGGGGGGTGGGGGGGGGGGGGGGTGGGGGGGGGGGGGGGTGGGGGGGGGGGGGGGTGGGGGGGGGGGGGGGTGGGGGGGGGGGGGGGTGGGGGGGGGGGGGGGTGGGGGGGGGGGGGGGTGGGGGGGGGGGGGGGTGGGGGGGGGGGGGGGTGGGGGGGGGGGGGGGTGGGGGGGGGGGGGGGTGGGGGGGGGGGGGGGTGGGGGGGGGGGGGGGTGGGGGGGGGGGGGGGTGGGGGGGGGGGGGGGTGGGGGGGGGGGGGGGTGGGGGGGGGGGGGGGTGGGGGGGGGGGGGGGTGGGGGGGGGGGGGGGTGGGGGGGGGGGGGGGTGGGGGGGGGGGGGGGTGGGGGGGGGGGGGGGTGGGGGGGGGGGGGGGTGGGGGGGGGGGGGGGTGGGGGGGGGGGGGGGTGGGGGGGGGGGGGGGTGGGGGGGGGGGGGGGTGGGGGGGGGGGGGGGTGGGGGGGGGGGGGGGTGGGGGGGGGGGGGGGTGGGGGGGGGGGGGGGTGGGGGGGGGGGGGGGTGGGGGGGGGGGGGGGTGGGGGGGGGGGGGGGTGGGGGGGGGGGGGGGTGGGGGGGGGGGGGGGTGGGGGGGGGGGGGGGTGGGGGGGGGGGGGGGTGGGGGGGGGGGGGGGTGGGGGGGGGGGGGGGTGGGGGGGGGGGGGGGTGGGGGGGGGGGGGGGTGGGGGGGGGGGGGGGTGGGGGGGGGGGGGGGTGGGGGGGGGGGGGGGTGGGGGGGGGGGGGGGTGGGGGGGGGGGGGGGTGGGGGGGGGGGGGGGTGGGGGGGGGGGGGGGTGGGGGGGGGGGGGGGTGGGGGGGGGGGGGGGTGGGGGGGGGGGGGGGTGGGGGGGGGGGGGGGTGGGGGGGGGGGGGGGTGGGGGGGGGGGGGGGTGGGGGGGGGGGGGGGTGGGGGGGGGGGGGGGTGGGGGGGGGGGGGGGTGGGGGGGGGGGGGGGTGGGGGGGGGGGGGGGTGGGGGGGGGGGGGGGTGGGGGGGGGGGGGGGTGGGGGGGGGGGGGGGTGGGGGGGGGGGGGGGTGGGGGGGGGGGGGGGTGGGGGGGGGGGGGGGTGGGGGGGGGGGGGGGTGGGGGGGGGGGGGGGTGGGGGGGGGGGGGGGTGGGGGGGGGGGGGGGTGGGGGGGGGGGGGGGTGGGGGGGGGGGGGGGTGGGGGGGGGGGGGGGTGGGGGGGGGGGGGGGTGGGGGGGGGGGGGGGTGGGGGGGGGGGGGGGTGGGGGGGGGGGGGGGTGGGGGGGGGGGGGGGTGGGGGGGGGGGGGGGTGGGGGGGGGGGGGGGTGGGGGGGGGGGGGGGTGGGGGGGGGGGGGGGTGGGGGGGGGGGGGGGTGGGGGGGGGGGGGGGTGGGGGGGGGGGGGGGTGGGGGGGGGGGGGGGTGGGGGGGGGGGGGGGTGGGGGGGGGGGGGGGTGGGGGGGGGGGGGGGTGGGGGGGGGGGGGGGTGGGGGGGGGGGGGGGTGGGGGGGGGGGGGGGTGGGGGGGGGGGGGGGTGGGGGGGGGGGGGGGTGGGGGGGGGGGGGGGTGGGGGGGGGGGGGGGTGGGGGGGGGGGGGGGTGGGGGGGGGGGGGGGTGGGGGGGGGGGGGGGTGGGGGGGGGGGGGGGTGGGGGGGGGGGGGGGTGGGGGGGGGGGGGGGTGGGGGGGGGGGGGGGTGGGGGGGGGGGGGGGTGGGGGGGGGGGGGGGTGGGGGGGGGGGGGGGTGGGGGGGGGGGGGGGTGGGGGGGGGGGGGGGTGGGGGGGGGGGGGGGTGGGGGGGGGGGGGGGTGGGGGGGGGGGGGGGTGGGGGGGGGGGGGGGTGGGGGGGGGGGGGGGTGGGGGGGGGGGGGGGTGGGGGGGGGGGGGGGTGGGGGGGGGGGGGGGTGGGGGGGGGGGGGGGTGGGGGGGGGGGGGGGTGGGGGGGGGGGGGGGTGGGGGGGGGGGGGGGTGGGGGGGGGGGGGGGTGGGGGGGGGGGGGGGTGGGGGGGGGGGGGGGTGGGGGGGGGGGGGGGTGGGGGGGGGGGGGGGTGGGGGGGGGGGGGGGTGGGGGGGGGGGGGGGTGGGGGGGGGGGGGGGTGGGGGGGGGGGGGGGTGGGGGGGGGGGGGGGTGGGGGGGGGGGGGGGTGGGGGGGGGGGGGGGTGGGGGGGGGGGGGGGTGGGGGGGGGGGGGGGTGGGGGGGGGGGGGGGTGGGGGGGGGGGGGGGTGGGGGGGGGGGGGGGTGGGGGGGGGGGGGGGTGGGGGGGGGGGGGGGTGGGGGGGGGGGGGGGTGGGGGGGGGGGGGGGTGGGGGGGGGGGGGGGTGGGGGGGGGGGGGGGTGGGGGGGGGGGGGGGTGGGGGGGGGGGGGGGTGGGGGGGGGGGGGGGTGGGGGGGGGGGGGGGTGGGGGGGGGGGGGGGTGGGGGGGGGGGGGGGTGGGGGGGGGGGGGGGTGGGGGGGGGGGGGGGTGGGGGGGGGGGGGGGTGGGGGGGGGGGGGGGTGGGGGGGGGGGGGGGTGGGGGGGGGGGGGGGTGGGGGGGGGGGGGGGTGGGGGGGGGGGGGGGTGGGGGGGGGGGGGGGTGGGGGGGGGGGGGGGTGGGGGGGGGGGGGGGTGGGGGGGGGGGGGGGTGGGGGGGGGGGGGGGTGGGGGGGGGGGGGGGTGGGGGGGGGGGGGGGTGGGGGGGGGGGGGGGTGGGGGGGGGGGGGGGTGGGGGGGGGGGGGGGTGGGGGGGGGGGGGGGTGGGGGGGGGGGGGGGTGGGGGGGGGGGGGGGTGGGGGGGGGGGGGGGTGGGGGGGGGGGGGGGTGGGGGGGGGGGGGGGTGGGGGGGGGGGGGGGTGGGGGGGGGGGGGGGTGGGGGGGGGGGGGGGTGGGGGGGGGGGGGGGTGGGGGGGGGGGGGGGTGGGGGGGGGGGGGGGTGGGGGGGGGGGGGGGTGGGGGGGGGGGGGGGTGGGGGGGGGGGGGGGTGGGGGGGGGGGGGGGTGGGGGGGGGGGGGGGTGGGGGGGGGGGGGGGTGGGGGGGGGGGGGGGTGGGGGGGGGGGGGGGTGGGGGGGGGGGGGGGTGGGGGGGGGGGGGGGTGGGGGGGGGGGGGGGTGGGGGGGGGGGGGGGTGGGGGGGGGGGGGGGTGGGGGGGGGGGGGGGTGGGGGGGGGGGGGGGTGGGGGGGGGGGGGGGTGGGGGGGGGGGGGGGTGGGGGGGGGGGGGGGTGGGGGGGGGGGGGGGTGGGGGGGGGGGGGGGTGGGGGGGGGGGGGGGTGGGGGGGGGGGGGGGTGGGGGGGGGGGGGGGTGGGGGGGGGGGGGGGTGGGGGGGGGGGGGGGTGGGGGGGGGGGGGGGTGGGGGGGGGGGGGGGTGGGGGGGGGGGGGGGTGGGGGGGGGGGGGGGTGGGGGGGGGGGGGGGTGGGGGGGGGGGGGGGTGGGGGGGGGGGGGGGTGGGGGGGGGGGGGGGTGGGGGGGGGGGGGGGTGGGGGGGGGGGGGGGTGGGGGGGGGGGGGGGTGGGGGGGGGGGGGGGTGGGGGGGGGGGGGGGTGGGGGGGGGGGGGGGTGGGGGGGGGGGGGGGTGGGGGGGGGGGGGGGTGGGGGGGGGGGGGGGTGGGGGGGGGGGGGGGTGGGGGGGGGGGGGGGTGGGGGGGGGGGGGGGTGGGGGGGGGGGGGGGTGGGGGGGGGGGGGGGTGGGGGGGGGGGGGGGTGGGGGGGGGGGGGGGTGGGGGGGGGGGGGGGTGGGGGGGGGGGGGGGTGGGGGGGGGGGGGGGTGGGGGGGGGGGGGGGTGGGGGGGGGGGGGGGTGGGGGGGGGGGGGGGTGGGGGGGGGGGGGGGTGGGGGGGGGGGGGGGTGGGGGGGGGGGGGGGTGGGGGGGGGGGGGGGTGGGGGGGGGGGGGGGTGGGGGGGGGGGGGGGTGGGGGGGGGGGGGGGTGGGGGGGGGGGGGGGTGGGGGGGGGGGGGGGTGGGGGGGGGGGGGGGTGGGGGGGGGGGGGGGTGGGGGGGGGGGGGGGTGGGGGGGGGGGGGGGTGGGGGGGGGGGGGGGTGGGGGGGGGGGGGGGTGGGGGGGGGGGGGGGTGGGGGGGGGGGGGGGTGGGGGGGGGGGGGGGTGGGGGGGGGGGGGGGTGGGGGGGGGGGGGGGTGGGGGGGGGGGGGGGTGGGGGGGGGGGGGGGTGGGGGGGGGGGGGGGTGGGGGGGGGGGGGGGTGGGGGGGGGGGGGGGTGGGGGGGGGGGGGGGTGGGGGGGGGGGGGGGTGGGGGGGGGGGGGGGTGGGGGGGGGGGGGGGTGGGGGGGGGGGGGGGTGGGGGGGGGGGGGGGTGGGGGGGGGGGGGGGTGGGGGGGGGGGGGGGTGGGGGGGGGGGGGGGTGGGGGGGGGGGGGGGTGGGGGGGGGGGGGGGTGGGGGGGGGGGGGGGTGGGGGGGGGGGGGGGTGGGGGGGGGGGGGGGTGGGGGGGGGGGGGGGTGGGGGGGGGGGGGGGTGGGGGGGGGGGGGGGTGGGGGGGGGGGGGGGTGGGGGGGGGGGGGGGTGGGGGGGGGGGGGGGTGGGGGGGGGGGGGGGTGGGGGGGGGGGGGGGTGGGGGGGGGGGGGGGTGGGGGGGGGGGGGGGTGGGGGGGGGGGGGGGTGGGGGGGGGGGGGGGTGGGGGGGGGGGGGGGTGGGGGGGGGGGGGGGTGGGGGGGGGGGGGGGTGGGGGGGGGGGGGGGTGGGGGGGGGGGGGGGTGGGGGGGGGGGGGGGTGGGGGGGGGGGGGGGTGGGGGGGGGGGGGGGTGGGGGGGGGGGGGGGTGGGGGGGGGGGGGGGTGGGGGGGGGGGGGGGTGGGGGGGGGGGGGGGTGGGGGGGGGGGGGGGTGGGGGGGGGGGGGGGTGGGGGGGGGGGGGGGTGGGGGGGGGGGGGGGTGGGGGGGGGGGGGGGTGGGGGGGGGGGGGGGTGGGGGGGGGGGGGGGTGGGGGGGGGGGGGGGTGGGGGGGGGGGGGGGTGGGGGGGGGGGGGGGTGGGGGGGGGGGGGGGTGGGGGGGGGGGGGGGTGGGGGGGGGGGGGGGTGGGGGGGGGGGGGGGTGGGGGGGGGGGGGGGTGGGGGGGGGGGGGGGTGGGGGGGGGGGGGGGTGGGGGGGGGGGGGGGTGGGGGGGGGGGGGGGTGGGGGGGGGGGGGGGTGGGGGGGGGGGGGGGTGGGGGGGGGGGGGGGTGGGGGGGGGGGGGGGTGGGGGGGGGGGGGGGTGGGGGGGGGGGGGGGTGGGGGGGGGGGGGGGTGGGGGGGGGGGGGGGTGGGGGGGGGGGGGGGTGGGGGGGGGGGGGGGTGGGGGGGGGGGGGGGTGGGGGGGGGGGGGGGTGGGGGGGGGGGGGGGTGGGGGGGGGGGGGGGTGGGGGGGGGGGGGGGTGGGGGGGGGGGGGGGTGGGGGGGGGGGGGGGTGGGGGGGGGGGGGGGTGGGGGGGGGGGGGGGTGGGGGGGGGGGGGGGTGGGGGGGGGGGGGGGTGGGGGGGGGGGGGGGTGGGGGGGGGGGGGGGTGGGGGGGGGGGGGGGTGGGGGGGGGGGGGGGTGGGGGGGGGGGGGGGTGGGGGGGGGGGGGGGTGGGGGGGGGGGGGGGTGGGGGGGGGGGGGGGTGGGGGGGGGGGGGGGTGGGGGGGGGGGGGGGTGGGGGGGGGGGGGGGTGGGGGGGGGGGGGGGTGGGGGGGGGGGGGGGTGGGGGGGGGGGGGGGTGGGGGGGGGGGGGGGTGGGGGGGGGGGGGGGTGGGGGGGGGGGGGGGTGGGGGGGGGGGGGGGTGGGGGGGGGGGGGGGTGGGGGGGGGGGGGGGTGGGGGGGGGGGGGGGTGGGGGGGGGGGGGGGTGGGGGGGGGGGGGGGTGGGGGGGGGGGGGGGTGGGGGGGGGGGGGGGTGGGGGGGGGGGGGGGTGGGGGGGGGGGGGGGTGGGGGGGGGGGGGGGTGGGGGGGGGGGGGGGTGGGGGGGGGGGGGGGTGGGGGGGGGGGGGGGTGGGGGGGGGGGGGGGTGGGGGGGGGGGGGGGTGGGGGGGGGGGGGGGTGGGGGGGGGGGGGGGTGGGGGGGGGGGGGGGTGGGGGGGGGGGGGGGTGGGGGGGGGGGGGGGTGGGGGGGGGGGGGGGTGGGGGGGGGGGGGGGTGGGGGGGGGGGGGGGTGGGGGGGGGGGGGGGTGGGGGGGGGGGGGGGTGGGGGGGGGGGGGGGTGGGGGGGGGGGGGGGTGGGGGGGGGGGGGGGTGGGGGGGGGGGGGGGTGGGGGGGGGGGGGGGTGGGGGGGGGGGGGGGTGGGGGGGGGGGGGGGTGGGGGGGGGGGGGGGTGGGGGGGGGGGGGGGTGGGGGGGGGGGGGGGTGGGGGGGGGGGGGGGTGGGGGGGGGGGGGGGTGGGGGGGGGGGGGGGTGGGGGGGGGGGGGGGTGGGGGGGGGGGGGGGTGGGGGGGGGGGGGGGTGGGGGGGGGGGGGGGTGGGGGGGGGGGGGGGTGGGGGGGGGGGGGGGTGGGGGGGGGGGGGGGTGGGGGGGGGGGGGGGTGGGGGGGGGGGGGGGTGGGGGGGGGGGGGGGTGGGGGGGGGGGGGGGTGGGGGGGGGGGGGGGTGGGGGGGGGGGGGGGTGGGGGGGGGGGGGGGTGGGGGGGGGGGGGGGTGGGGGGGGGGGGGGGTGGGGGGGGGGGGGGGTGGGGGGGGGGGGGGGTGGGGGGGGGGGGGGGTGGGGGGGGGGGGGGGTGGGGGGGGGGGGGGGTGGGGGGGGGGGGGGGTGGGGGGGGGGGGGGGTGGGGGGGGGGGGGGGTGGGGGGGGGGGGGGGTGGGGGGGGGGGGGGGTGGGGGGGGGGGGGGGTGGGGGGGGGGGGGGGTGGGGGGGGGGGGGGGTGGGGGGGGGGGGGGGTGGGGGGGGGGGGGGGTGGGGGGGGGGGGGGGTGGGGGGGGGGGGGGGTGGGGGGGGGGGGGGGTGGGGGGGGGGGGGGGTGGGGGGGGGGGGGGGTGGGGGGGGGGGGGGGTGGGGGGGGGGGGGGGTGGGGGGGGGGGGGGGTGGGGGGGGGGGGGGGTGGGGGGGGGGGGGGGTGGGGGGGGGGGGGGGTGGGGGGGGGGGGGGGTGGGGGGGGGGGGGGGTGGGGGGGGGGGGGGGTGGGGGGGGGGGGGGGTGGGGGGGGGGGGGGGTGGGGGGGGGGGGGGGTGGGGGGGGGGGGGGGTGGGGGGGGGGGGGGGTGGGGGGGGGGGGGGGTGGGGGGGGGGGGGGGTGGGGGGGGGGGGGGGTGGGGGGGGGGGGGGGTGGGGGGGGGGGGGGGTGGGGGGGGGGGGGGGTGGGGGGGGGGGGGGGTGGGGGGGGGGGGGGGTGGGGGGGGGGGGGGGTGGGGGGGGGGGGGGGTGGGGGGGGGGGGGGGTGGGGGGGGGGGGGGGTGGGGGGGGGGGGGGGTGGGGGGGGGGGGGGGTGGGGGGGGGGGGGGGTGGGGGGGGGGGGGGGTGGGGGGGGGGGGGGGTGGGGGGGGGGGGGGGTGGGGGGGGGGGGGGGTGGGGGGGGGGGGGGGTGGGGGGGGGGGGGGGTGGGGGGGGGGGGGGGTGGGGGGGGGGGGGGGTGGGGGGGGGGGGGGGTGGGGGGGGGGGGGGGTGGGGGGGGGGGGGGGTGGGGGGGGGGGGGGGTGGGGGGGGGGGGGGGTGGGGGGGGGGGGGGGTGGGGGGGGGGGGGGGTGGGGGGGGGGGGGGGTGGGGGGGGGGGGGGGTGGGGGGGGGGGGGGGTGGGGGGGGGGGGGGGTGGGGGGGGGGGGGGGTGGGGGGGGGGGGGGGTGGGGGGGGGGGGGGGTGGGGGGGGGGGGGGGTGGGGGGGGGGGGGGGTGGGGGGGGGGGGGGGTGGGGGGGGGGGGGGGTGGGGGGGGGGGGGGGTGGGGGGGGGGGGGGGTGGGGGGGGGGGGGGGTGGGGGGGGGGGGGGGTGGGGGGGGGGGGGGGTGGGGGGGGGGGGGGGTGGGGGGGGGGGGGGGTGGGGGGGGGGGGGGGTGGGGGGGGGGGGGGGTGGGGGGGGGGGGGGGTGGGGGGGGGGGGGGGTGGGGGGGGGGGGGGGTGGGGGGGGGGGGGGGTGGGGGGGGGGGGGGGTGGGGGGGGGGGGGGGTGGGGGGGGGGGGGGGTGGGGGGGGGGGGGGGTGGGGGGGGGGGGGGGTGGGGGGGGGGGGGGGTGGGGGGGGGGGGGGGTGGGGGGGGGGGGGGGTGGGGGGGGGGGGGGGTGGGGGGGGGGGGGGGTGGGGGGGGGGGGGGGTGGGGGGGGGGGGGGGTGGGGGGGGGGGGGGGTGGGGGGGGGGGGGGGTGGGGGGGGGGGGGGGTGGGGGGGGGGGGGGGTGGGGGGGGGGGGGGGTGGGGGGGGGGGGGGGTGGGGGGGGGGGGGGGTGGGGGGGGGGGGGGGTGGGGGGGGGGGGGGGTGGGGGGGGGGGGGGGTGGGGGGGGGGGGGGGTGGGGGGGGGGGGGGGTGGGGGGGGGGGGGGGTGGGGGGGGGGGGGGGTGGGGGGGGGGGGGGGTGGGGGGGGGGGGGGGTGGGGGGGGGGGGGGGTGGGGGGGGGGGGGGGTGGGGGGGGGGGGGGGTGGGGGGGGGGGGGGGTGGGGGGGGGGGGGGGTGGGGGGGGGGGGGGGTGGGGGGGGGGGGGGGTGGGGGGGGGGGGGGGTGGGGGGGGGGGGGGGTGGGGGGGGGGGGGGGTGGGGGGGGGGGGGGGTGGGGGGGGGGGGGGGTGGGGGGGGGGGGGGGTGGGGGGGGGGGGGGGTGGGGGGGGGGGGGGGTGGGGGGGGGGGGGGGTGGGGGGGGGGGGGGGTGGGGGGGGGGGGGGGTGGGGGGGGGGGGGGGTGGGGGGGGGGGGGGGTGGGGGGGGG
The DNA here is from genome assembly GCF_021028975.2 of Sphaerodactylus townsendi. Taxonomy (NCBI): domain Eukaryota; kingdom Metazoa; phylum Chordata; class Lepidosauria; order Squamata; family Sphaerodactylidae; genus Sphaerodactylus; species Sphaerodactylus townsendi. The sequence continues at coordinate 3,069,459 of NC_059430.1, read as the reverse complement.
GGGGGGTGGGGGGGGGGGGGGGTGGGGGGGGGGGGGGGTGGGGGGGGGGGGGGGTGGGGGGGGGGGGGGGTGGGGGGGGGGGGGGGTGGGGGGGGGGGGGGGTGGGGGGGGGGGGGGGTGGGGGGGGGGGGGGGTGGGGGGGGGGGGGGGTGGGGGGGGGGGGGGGTGGGGGGGGGGGGGGGTGGGGGGGGGGGGGGGTGGGGGGGGGGGGGGGTGGGGGGGGGGGGGGGTGGGGGGGGGGGGGGGTGGGGGGGGGGGGGGGTGGGGGGGGGGGGGGGTGGGGGGGGGGGGGGGTGGGGGGGGGGGGGGGTGGGGGGGGGGGGGGGTGGGGGGGGGGGGGGGTGGGGGGGGGGGGGGGTGGGGGGGGGGGGGGGTGGGGGGGGGGGGGGGTGGGGGGGGGGGGGGGTGGGGGGGGGGGGGGGTGGGGGGGGGGGGGGGTGGGGGGGGGGGGGGGTGGGGGGGGGGGGGGGTGGGGGGGGGGGGGGGTGGGGGGGGGGGGGGGTGGGGGGGGGGGGGGGTGGGGGGGGGGGGGGGTGGGGGGGGGGGGGGGTGGGGGGGGGGGGGGGTGGGGGGGGGGGGGGGTGGGGGGGGGGGGGGGTGGGGGGGGGGGGGGGTGGGGGGGGGGGGGGGTGGGGGGGGGGGGGGGTGGGGGGGGGGGGGGGTGGGGGGGGGGGGGGGTGGGGGGGGGGGGGGGTGGGGGGGGGGGGGGGTGGGGGGGGGGGGGGGTGGGGGGGGGGGGGGGTGGGGGGGGGGGGGGGTGGGGGGGGGGGGGGGTGGGGGGGGGGGGGGGTGGGGGGGGGGGGGGGTGGGGGGGGGGGGGGGTGGGGGGGGGGGGGGGTGGGGGGGGGGGGGGGTGGGGGGGGGGGGGGGTGGGGGGGGGGGGGGGTGGGGGGGGGGGGGGGTGGGGGGGGGGGGGGGTGGGGGGGGGGGGGGGTGGGGGGGGGGGGGGGTGGGGGGGGGGGGGGGTGGGGGGGGGGGGGGGTGGGGGGGGGGGGGGGTGGGGGGGGGGGGGGGTGGGGGGGGGGGGGGGTGGGGGGGGGGGGGGGTGGGGGGGGGGGGGGGTGGGGGGGGGGGGGGGTGGGGGGGGGGGGGGGTGGGGGGGGGGGGGGGTGGGGGGGGGGGGGGGTGGGGGGGGGGGGGGGTGGGGGGGGGGGGGGGTGGGGGGGGGGGGGGGTGGGGGGGGGGGGGGGTGGGGGGGGGGGGGGGTGGGGGGGGGGGGGGGTGGGGGGGGGGGGGGGTGGGGGGGGGGGGGGGTGGGGGGGGGGGGGGGTGGGGGGGGGGGGGGGTGGGGGGGGGGGGGGGTGGGGGGGGGGGGGGGTGGGGGGGGGGGGGGGTGGGGGGGGGGGGGGGTGGGGGGGGGGGGGGGTGGGGGGGGGGGGGGGTGGGGGGGGGGGGGGGTGGGGGGGGGGGGGGGTGGGGGGGGGGGGGGGTGGGGGGGGGGGGGGGTGGGGGGGGGGGGGGGTGGGGGGGGGGGGGGGTGGGGGGGGGGGGGGGTGGGGGGGGGGGGGGGTGGGGGGGGGGGGGGGTGGGGGGGGGGGGGGGTGGGGGGGGGGGGGGGTGGGGGGGGGGGGGGGTGGGGGGGGGGGGGGGTGGGGGGGGGGGGGGGTGGGGGGGGGGGGGGGTGGGGGGGGGGGGGGGTGGGGGGGGGGGGGGGTGGGGGGGGGGGGGGGTGGGGGGGGGGGGGGGTGGGGGGGGGGGGGGGTGGGGGGGGGGGGGGGTGGGGGGGGGGGGGGGTGGGGGGGGGGGGGGGTGGGGGGGGGGGGGGGTGGGGGGGGGGGGGGGTGGGGGGGGGGGGGGGTGGGGGGGGGGGGGGGTGGGGGGGGGGGGGGGTGGGGGGGGGGGGGGGTGGGGGGGGGGGGGGGTGGGGGGGGGGGGGGGTGGGGGGGGGGGGGGGTGGGGGGGGGGGGGGGTGGGGGGGGGGGGGGGTGGGGGGGGGGGGGGGTGGGGGGGGGGGGGGGTGGGGGGGGGGGGGGGTGGGGGGGGGGGGGGGTGGGGGGGGGGGGGGGTGGGGGGGGGGGGGGGTGGGGGGGGGGGGGGGTGGGGGGGGGGGGGGGTGGGGGGGGGGGGGGGTGGGGGGGGGGGGGGGTGGGGGGGGGGGGGGGTGGGGGGGGGGGGGGGTGGGGGGGGGGGGGGGTGGGGGGGGGGGGGGGTGGGGGGGGGGGGGGGTGGGGGGGGGGGGGGGTGGGGGGGGGGGGGGGTGGGGGGGGGGGGGGGTGGGGGGGGGGGGGGGTGGGGGGGGGGGGGGGTGGGGGGGGGGGGGGGTGGGGGGGGGGGGGGGTGGGGGGGGGGGGGGGTGGGGGGGGGGGGGGGTGGGGGGGGGGGGGGGTGGGGGGGGGGGGGGGTGGGGGGGGGGGGGGGTATCTATCTATCTATCCATCTATCCATCTATCCATCTATCCATCTATCCATCCATCCATCCATCTATCTAATTTATTTAATGCTTTAAATTTATTAGCCGCCAGAGGGCTCAGGGCGGCGTACAAACAATGAGTGCATAATAACAATTAATATATGGCATTAAAACCAACAACAAACAACATTCCAATAACACCAACATTCCAATAAAACCAATTGTTGGCTATGGTGCCTAAACTAGCAGCTGGCTTTAAACTGGCTTGTAGACATATATATCACTTTATTGTTAGGTCTTGTGTATTGACTATTAAGAGCCGCCTTGAGCTCATCTTGACCAGAAAAGGCCTAAAAATCTAATACATAAATACATAAAAAATAAGCAATACTGTTCCTGCCCAGAAGGGGGCTGTAGGTGCGGTACAGTGAACAGATGTTAAAAGGGCCGGGGTCATTCTATAAGGGCCCCCACCCCAGGACTCTGCAATCATCCCCAATGGATGGGCCACATCCTTTGCTCTTTCACCTCTGGCTCATGTTTCCGGGGCAGGGGAGTACTGACTACAATCTCGAGCCCCTTCCTTTCAGAAACACCCCCCCCCCAAAAAAAATCTTGATGGGGCTACTGGACGCAAACCTGGTTGTCCTACTGCAGACGAATGGGGCTACTGGCTGAAACTATCTTCACAGGAGGTACCAAGTTTTCAAGGAGAATCAACTTGCAAGGGGTCACATTGCATCCAGGAAGGAAGGAAGGAAGGAAGGAAGGAAGGAAGGAAGGAAGGAGGGAGGGAAGGAAGGAAGGAAGGAAGGGGGAGGGATGGAAGGAGGGAAGGAAGGAAGGAAGGAAGGAAGGAAGGGGGGAAGGAGGGAAGGAGGGAAGGAAGGAAGGAAGGAAGGAAGGAGGGAGGGAGGGAGGAAGGAAGGAGGGAGGGAAGGAGGGAAGGAGGGAAGGAAGGAAGGAAGGAAGGAAGGAAGGGGGGAGGGATGGAAGGAAGGAAGGAAGGAAGGAAGGGGGGAGGGAGGGAAGGAAGGAAGGAAGGAAGGAGGGAGGGAGGAAGGAAGGAAGGAAGGAAGGAGGGAAGGAAGGAAAGAAGGAAGGGGGGAAGGAAGGAAAGAAGGAAGGGGGGAAGGAGGGAAGGAAGGAAGGAAGGAAGGAGGGAGGGAGGGAGGGAGGAAGGAAGGAGGGAGGGAGGGAGGGAGGAAGGAAGGAGGGAAGGAGGGAAGGAGGGAAGGAGGGAAGGAAGGAAGGAAGAGAAAGAAAGGAAGGAGGAGGGGGGGGGGGAGGAGGGAACAGGGAACGAGAGAGGAGCGAGGAAGGAGAGGAAGGAGAGAAGGAAGAGAAAGGAGGGAGGGAGGGAGGAGGGAGGGAGAAAAAAAAAAAAAAAAAAAAAAAGAAAGAAAAAAAAAGAGAAAAAAAGAAAAAAAAAAAAAAAGAAAGAAAGAAAGAAAGAAAGAAAGAAAGAAAGAAAGAAAGAAAGAAAGAAAGAAAGAAAGAAAGAAAATGCTCTGGGCAGGATTCCTTCTCTTTTTGGCTCTGTTGCTGTGGTATCCAGGGCAACATCACATTCTTTGGGAGAGGACAGTCACATTTGTGGTTTGTGGTCAGTTAAGTGTTGTTGCCTGCATCAAAACGCTACATAATGGAGCCTAGCGAAATCTGGTTTCAGCCTTTAGGATTCAAGTTTGAAATACACTGGCTGTAACAGAGTACATCAACCCAATGAATTACAACCCATCTGGATGGCTAAAGAAGACTGTCCACTCAAGACAAGAAACACCCTGTCTAGTGATACATTGGATATCTCTTACCAGTGTTACTGTCAGCAACAAGTCATGCATATTAAAATAATTGCATACAAAATCATTGTCCACAACCGTTCATGTATACTGACGGACCAGGAAGCATGAATTTTTAACAGTGTTTTGTCTTTTTCTATTTGTTTAATTCACTGTGAGTTTAGTGTTGTGAGTTTTCCGGGCTGTGTGGCTGTGAAGGAGCAGTTTTTGCCATGGGAGTTTTTGGAGCAAAAAAAACTACCAGACCACACGGCCCGGAAAAACCACAACAGCCCACTGCTTCTGGCTTTGGATTACGATGCACATGCCTGCTCCCTTATAACATTAGGATTTATTTTTAAGCCATCTTGTAATTTCACTGCTTTTAAACCGGTTTTAGTATTTATATATGTATTTGTAATTTTGTGAGGTTTTTATTATGTAACTTCATGTAAAGCCGCCTTGTGTCCTTCGGGAGATTGGGCAGGGTATGAATGTAAAAAATAAATGAAATGACATAAATACAGTTCACTGTGTCCCCCTGTGGCTTTGGGGGGGGGGGGCTGTATTAAGAACATAAGAACTAGCCAGCTGGATCAGACCAGAGTCCATCTAGTCCAGCTCTCTGCTACTCGCAGTGGCCCACCAGGTGCCTCTGGGAGCTCACAGGCAGGAGGTGAAAGCAATGGCCTTCTGCTGCTGCTACTGCTGCTCCCGAGCACCTGGTCTGCTAAGGCATTTGCAATCTGAGATCAAGGAGGATCAAGATTGGTAGCCATAGATCGACTTCTCCTCCATAAATCTGTCCAAGCCCCTTTTGAAGCTATCCAGGTGAGTGGCCATCACCACCTCCTGTGGCAGCATATTCCAAACACCAATCACACGTTGCGTGAAGAAGTGTTTCCTTTTATTAGTCCTAATTCTTCCCCCCAGCATTTTCAATGGATGCCCCCTGGTTCTAGTATTGTGAGAAAGAGAGAAAAATTTCTCTCTGTCAACATTTTCTACCCCATGCATAATTTTATAGACTTCAATCATATCCCCCCTCAGACGTCTCCTCTCCAAACTAAAGAGTCCCAAACGCTGCAGCCTCTCCTCATAAGGAAGGTGCTCCAATCCTTCAATCGGCATCCTCGTACCCTTCTCTGCACTTTTTCTATCTCTTCGATATCCTTTTTTTTGAGATGCGTGACCAGAACTGAACCACAGTACTCAAGTGCGATTAGCACCACTGCTTTTATATAAGGGCATGACAATCCTTGCGGTTTTATAGTCAACTCCTTTCCTAATTATCCCCAGCAAAGAGTTTGCACTTTTTCACGGCACGTGCATTGGATTGGCGATTCCCATGGAACTATCAACTTCGATCCCCGTCCGCTACAGATCTGTGACTGATAGCACGGACCCCTGTGGCGATAATATGTGAAGTTTGGATTTTTTGCCCCTATGTGCATCACTTTGCATTTTTACTGCGATGGGCACTGCATTTGCCATTTCTGCAGGCCCACTCACCTAATTTATCAAGGATAAAGCTTGGAGCTCGCCGCGGTAATCATACGGCAGTTCTTACCACCCTACGCAATTTGGTATCATCTGCAAACTTGAGCCACCACACTGCCCACCCCTACCTTCCAGGTCATTTATGAATAAGTTAAAGAGCACTTTCGGTCCCAAAGCGGATCCTTGGGATGACACCACTCCCTACATCTCTCCATTGTGAGAACTTTTCCATTTTATACCCACCCTTCAAACTGGCTGTTTGTTTGTTTGATGCAGTTCTAGTACCAGGTAGGGCAGACGAACCTTTGCGAGGCAGGTTAGCGAGCTTTGAAGGCATCTGGAACAAGGCCGAGCGTTCCCTCAGAAAGGGTGTGGGGCGGCGGGTGGGATCAGGGGATGGAGTCCCCGCCTTGCTACACCTATGGGGGCTTTGGTAAGGCCCTCACCTGCTTACAGGACAGGCCCAGAAGCAATGGAGCAGATCCCCTCCCCCCCACACACACACACAGGAACACCCCCCATGGGGCGCTGGTTCGAATCCCTAACTTGGGTGGTTGCAACCCACATGTTGGGATGTTTAGGCACAGGTTGCGGTTTTGTTTTTCGAGTGCCTTGGCTCCAGACTGCATAACCTGGCGAAAAGAAGAGGGGAGGGCGAATTGCAGGGAGTCATCTCAGGGAGTCCTCCGCAATTTCCCCGTCTCTCTCACCCTGGGGAGGATTTGCCAGCCTCCAGGTGCAGCCTAGAAATGCCAGAGCTGATGGAGAAACCGGATGAAGGTGGAGACGGTGGCACTCTTCTGGGGCTCCCCCTCCCCTCCCACGCCACTAGGGTGCACCTGGGTCCAGGTCAGGAAACTCTGCTGAGGGATTTAACGGGTGGAGTTTGGGGAGGACAGAGACTCCCGTGAGTCGCGATTGCCCTAGAGCCAGCCCTCCCAGAGCAGGTGTGTGTCCTTCGTGGCCCTCCAGAGGTAATGGACTACAGTTCCCATCGCATGCAGTGCTGGCAGGGAATGATGGGAACTGAGTAGGGCAGTCCCGACCCTCGGAGGAACCATGAGTTGGACACCTGTTTACCTGAGCCTCAAACCTTTCTGGGGGGCAGCTGTGAAGTGCGTAGGAGGTTGCACAGAAGCTCGTGTATCCCTGTCCAGGAGGAACACAGTTCGGAACCCACAGCTCACTACCCATGCCTGAGCTGTGGAGGCTTATCTGGGGAATTCAGATTAGCCTGCGCCCTCCCACACATGCCAGCTGGGTGACCTTGGGCTAGTCACAGCTTCTGGGAGCCCTCTCAGCCCCCCCCCCCTCACAGGGTGCTTTGTTGTGAGCGGGGAAGGGCAGGAAGATTATCCAGCCCCTTTGGGTCTCCTGCAGGAGAGAAAGGGGGGATAGAAATTCAAGCTCCCTCCTCCTCCTCCTCCTCCTCCTCCTCCTCCTCTTCTTCTTCTTCTTCTTCTTCTTCTTCTTCTTCTTCTTCTTCTTC
>NC_059430.1:2957040-3062248 GCF_021028975.2 Sphaerodactylus townsendi | reverse complement strand
CAAGAAAGGCCAGTTACCTCTGCCTGCTGCCATGGAACGGGTTTGATGGAGAAAAAATAGCAGTAACCACCAATATACTCCCAGCCTTCTGGGGGGGGGGGGTGGGGGGGGGGGGGGGTGGGGGGGGGGGGGGGTGGGGGGGGGGGGGGGTGGGGGGGGGGGGGGGTGGGGGGGGGGGGGGGTGGGGGGGGGGGGGGGTGGGGGGGGGGGGGGGTGGGGGGGGGGGGGGGTGGGGGGGGGGGGGGGTGGGGGGGGGGGGGGGTGGGGGGGGGGGGGGGTGGGGGGGGGGGGGGGTGGGGGGGGGGGGGGGTGGGGGGGGGGGGGGGTGGGGGGGGGGGGGGGTGGGGGGGGGGGGGGGTGGGGGGGGGGGGGGGTGGGGGGGGGGGGGGGTGGGGGGGGGGGGGGGTGGGGGGGGGGGGGGGTGGGGGGGGGGGGGGGTGGGGGGGGGGGGGGGTGGGGGGGGGGGGGGGTGGGGGGGGGGGGGGGTGGGGGGGGGGGGGGGTGGGGGGGGGGGGGGGTGGGGGGGGGGGGGGGTGGGGGGGGGGGGGGGTGGGGGGGGGGGGGGGTGGGGGGGGGGGGGGGTGGGGGGGGGGGGGGGTGGGGGGGGGGGGGGGTGGGGGGGGGGGGGGGTGGGGGGGGGGGGGGGTGGGGGGGGGGGGGGGTGGGGGGGGGGGGGGGTGGGGGGGGGGGGGGGTGGGGGGGGGGGGGGGTGGGGGGGGGGGGGGGTGGGGGGGGGGGGGGGTGGGGGGGGGGGGGGGTGGGGGGGGGGGGGGGTGGGGGGGGGGGGGGGTGGGGGGGGGGGGGGGTGGGGGGGGGGGGGGGTGGGGGGGGGGGGGGGTGGGGGGGGGGGGGGGTGGGGGGGGGGGGGGGTGGGGGGGGGGGGGGGTGGGGGGGGGGGGGGGTGGGGGGGGGGGGGGGTGGGGGGGGGGGGGGGTGGGGGGGGGGGGGGGTGGGGGGGGGGGGGGGTGGGGGGGGGGGGGGGTGGGGGGGGGGGGGGGTGGGGGGGGGGGGGGGTGGGGGGGGGGGGGGGTGGGGGGGGGGGGGGGTGGGGGGGGGGGGGGGTGGGGGGGGGGGGGGGTGGGGGGGGGGGGGGGTGGGGGGGGGGGGGGGTGGGGGGGGGGGGGGGTGGGGGGGGGGGGGGGTGGGGGGGGGGGGGGGTGGGGGGGGGGGGGGGTGGGGGGGGGGGGGGGTGGGGGGGGGGGGGGGTGGGGGGGGGGGGGGGTGGGGGGGGGGGGGGGTGGGGGGGGGGGGGGGTGGGGGGGGGGGGGGGTGGGGGGGGGGGGGGGTGGGGGGGGGGGGGGGTGGGGGGGGGGGGGGGTGGGGGGGGGGGGGGGTGGGGGGGGGGGGGGGTGGGGGGGGGGGGGGGTGGGGGGGGGGGGGGGTGGGGGGGGGGGGGGGTGGGGGGGGGGGGGGGTGGGGGGGGGGGGGGGTGGGGGGGGGGGGGGGTGGGGGGGGGGGGGGGTGGGGGGGGGGGGGGGTGGGGGGGGGGGGGGGTGGGGGGGGGGGGGGGTGGGGGGGGGGGGGGGTGGGGGGGGGGGGGGGTGGGGGGGGGGGGGGGTGGGGGGGGGGGGGGGTGGGGGGGGGGGGGGGTGGGGGGGGGGGGGGGTGGGGGGGGGGGGGGGTGGGGGGGGGGGGGGGTGGGGGGGGGGGGGGGTGGGGGGGGGGGGGGGTGGGGGGGGGGGGGGGTGGGGGGGGGGGGGGGTGGGGGGGGGGGGGGGTGGGGGGGGGGGGGGGTGGGGGGGGGGGGGGGTGGGGGGGGGGGGGGGTGGGGGGGGGGGGGGGTGGGGGGGGGGGGGGGTGGGGGGGGGGGGGGGTGGGGGGGGGGGGGGGTGGGGGGGGGGGGGGGTGGGGGGGGGGGGGGGTGGGGGGGGGGGGGGGTGGGGGGGGGGGGGGGTGGGGGGGGGGGGGGGTGGGGGGGGGGGGGGGTGGGGGGGGGGGGGGGTGGGGGGGGGGGGGGGTGGGGGGGGGGGGGGGTGGGGGGGGGGGGGGGTGGGGGGGGGGGGGGGTGGGGGGGGGGGGGGGTGGGGGGGGGGGGGGGTGGGGGGGGGGGGGGGTGGGGGGGGGGGGGGGTGGGGGGGGGGGGGGGTGGGGGGGGGGGGGGGTGGGGGGGGGGGGGGGTGGGGGGGGGGGGGGGTGGGGGGGGGGGGGGGTGGGGGGGGGGGGGGGTGGGGGGGGGGGGGGGTGGGGGGGGGGGGGGGTGGGGGGGGGGGGGGGTGGGGGGGGGGGGGGGTGGGGGGGGGGGGGGGTGGGGGGGGGGGGGGGTGGGGGGGGGGGGGGGTGGGGGGGGGGGGGGGTGGGGGGGGGGGGGGGTGGGGGGGGGGGGGGGTGGGGGGGGGGGGGGGTGGGGGGGGGGGGGGGTGGGGGGGGGGGGGGGTGGGGGGGGGGGGGGGTGGGGGGGGGGGGGGGTGGGGGGGGGGGGGGGTGGGGGGGGGGGGGGGTGGGGGGGGGGGGGGGTGGGGGGGGGGGGGGGTGGGGGGGGGGGGGGGTGGGGGGGGGGGGGGGTGGGGGGGGGGGGGGGTGGGGGGGGGGGGGGGTGGGGGGGGGGGGGGGTGGGGGGGGGGGGGGGTGGGGGGGGGGGGGGGTGGGGGGGGGGGGGGGTGGGGGGGGGGGGGGGTGGGGGGGGGGGGGGGTGGGGGGGGGGGGGGGTGGGGGGGGGGGGGGGTGGGGGGGGGGGGGGGTGGGGGGGGGGGGGGGTGGGGGGGGGGGGGGGTGGGGGGGGGGGGGGGTGGGGGGGGGGGGGGGTGGGGGGGGGGGGGGGTGGGGGGGGGGGGGGGTGGGGGGGGGGGGGGGTGGGGGGGGGGGGGGGTGGGGGGGGGGGGGGGCGGGGGGGGGGGGGGGTGGGGGGGGGGGGGGGTGGGGGGGGGGGGGGGTGGGGGGGGGGGGGGAGTGGGGGGGGGGGGGAGAGGGGGGGGGGGGGGGTGAGGGGGGGGAGGGGGGGGGAGGGGGGGGGGGGGGGGGGGGGGGGGGGGGGTGAGGGGGGGGGGGGGGGGGGGGAGGGGGGGCTGGCGTGGGGGGGGGGGGGGGGGGGGGGGGGGGGGGGGGGGGGGGGGGAGGGGGGAGAGGGGGGGGGGGGGGGGGGGGGGGAGGGGGGGGGGGGGGGGGGAAGGGCAAGGAGATTGTAAGCCCCTTTGAGTCTCCTGCAGGAGAGAAAGGGGGGATATAAATCCAAACTCCTCCTCCTCCTCCTCCCCCCCTCCTCCTCCTCCTTCTTCTTCTTAATGGTTAAAGTAGGAAATACCCCCAAGTTAAGGGTGCTGCCAAATACTGATTCCAGCTTTCTACTCCACTCAGCCTTTTCTTGTCTGACCTCGCTGCAAAAACGCTGCAGCCGCTTTGACAACCGCTCCCCTTGCTGGGGGCCTGTCCTGGTCTTCCTAACCTTAACCTCACACCAATTCAATTCACAGCTAACCCCTCGTCCCCTTCACCATCCTGACGCCCTTAAGCACTCTCTGCTCGGGTCAGAAACTGGTTTCCATCGCTGTGCTTGAACTGGGCCATTTCTCTTGTGCCAACGGACAGATGTGCTCAGAGACGTTGCTCTGACTTTCTTTCCCTTGGTGGATTGTTGTGCTCATAGCGCCCCCATGTGCCCAGCGTGGGAACCTCAGGCCCAGGCATCTCCCCGGCATCTCCGTCTGACGTCATCAGGCTTGGAGGTCCTCCTGCCACCTTATGCTAAAGGGGATGCCAACATTCCTTACCTTCTTTTGCCCAGGAGCTGGAAAGGAGACTGCCGAGAAGGCAAAGGAGAAGGCAGGCAGGGAAGGACATCTCGGCTGCACCCTAAAGAGACAAGGAGGAGGAGTGTTAAGAAGAAGAGCGTCTTAGGGGGCCCACCTGGCCCAGCTACCTCTGCTGCTCTCCACTGCCACCTCCCCCCTCCCCCCTCCCCCCCCCGGTGCCTGCCCATGCCTCTTCACCCCTGCAGTGGGACTCTGCTTTGTATTTGTGCCTCTTTGTATGAACATGGGCCGATTTAGGAAGGCATCTGTAGATTCTTCTCTCCTGCAGATGTCTGGATGCAAGACTCAGGAAGACTCCTGTCTGCTCCCATCTGCAGGACTTGTTGCCTCCGGACCCTGGTAGTGGCCCTCAACCTGTAGTTTGTCAAGAGTTCACACGAAGGGCAACAAAAGGCAGACAATTCTCTGCCTTCCCTTCTTGGAGAGCCAGGAGTCTCAATTTATTTATGAAAAAAAAATTACGCCACTTTTCCACCCAATCTGGGTCCACAAGGCAGTGAACACTAAATAAATAAATGAGAAGTTAAAATCCACACAAACAAACAGCAGCAGGACGGCCAGTAGCCGTTATTTGGGGTCTCTCCTGATAGAACATGGGTGCAAAACCTGATAGGAGGTTTGCTCACATAGCCTATCCTTAGCAGAGTTGAATAATAAATGCAGCAGAGTTGTTAAGTTACTTCTTTTTATATAGGGTTCAAAAAGATAAAGCAGGCTACAAAACATATATGCAAAAGAAAGTAGTAAAAAAAACTTGAGTGCACAAACACTGGCATAATAACATAAGAATAAGCCAGCTGGATCAGACCAGAGTCCATCTAGTCCAGCTCTCTGCTACTCGCAGTGGCCCACCAGGTGCCTTTGGGAGCTCACGTGCAGGATGTGAAAGCAATGGCCTTCTGCTGCTGCTGCTCCTGAGCACCTGGTCTGCTAAGGCATTTGCAATCTCAGATCAAGGAGGATCAAGATTGGTAGCCAGAGATCGACTCCCTTTTAAAGCTATCCAGGTTAGTGGCCATCACCACCTCCTGTGGCAGCGTATTCCAAACACCAATCACACGTTGTGTGAAGAAGTGTTTCCTTTTATTAGTCCTAATTCTTCCCCCCAGCATTTTCAATGAATGCCCCCTGGTTCTAGTATTGTGAGAAAGAAAGAAAAATTTCTCTCTGTCAACATTTTCTACCCCATGCATAATTTTATAGACTTCAATCCTATCCCCCCTCAGACGTCTCCTCTCCAAACTAAAGAGTCCCAAACGCTGCAGCCTCTCCTCATAAGGAAGGTGCTCCAGTCCCTCAATCATCCTTGTAAGACATACACAGCAATATTACGAAGGTAGAAGGTTATGGACTACGACGAAGGTAGAATCATATGCAGTTACGTGCATGAACAGAGAGAGAGAGGTAGCAATAGTAGCAGTAGGTAGAAAGAATGTAGATTAGGCAGCTGGCAAAGGTCACGTCAATTAGGCAGCTGGCAATTAGGCAGCTGGCAAAGGTCACGTCAATTAGGCAAGTGCCCAGAATTATCCCAAGGATGCAAGTGGTGTTGCTCCGACAAAACTTAAACATACATAGATGCCAAATACTCTAACACAGGGGTCTTCAAACTATGGCCCTCCAGATGGATGACAAACTATGGCCCTCCAGATGGACTACAATTCCCATCAGCTCCTGCCAGCATGGCCAAGTGACAGGGCTGATGGGAATTGTAGTTCATGAACATCTGGGGGGGCATAGTTTGAAGACCCCTGCTCTAACATCTCCCCCTGACCCCGCCCCAATGGAAGGAGTTGTCTCTCCTCTCTTACAGTGTTTTCCCTGAGCACAGCCCACAGTGGGGAATCAGGAACGGTTTCACAGCCTGAATTCCATCCCAAGAGGTCCTCTTGCTCCCAGCTATCTGGCCTAAAAACAGACACACGCACCCCAAACCCCACCTGGGGGGAAGCCAGCAGACCACCTCCTTTCATTTGGATGTGGGGGGGAGGGGCCCTTCCACCAACCATGTACCAGGAAGCAGGTCTGGACACTGCAGGTCAGGAACAAGGAAGGGCTGAGAAGGTGCGCTTACAAACACACCCTAAAGGACCAGTATTTCAGCAGTTGCAGGATTTGGTTCTCAAAGACTGGAAGCACCGCGGGGCAGAGACTCGTATTTGCTGCCTCCACACAGTGCCACGCACATGGATAATGCGACACACCAACCAGCACACCCTTGAACCTGGATGTTCTGTTCTGGCCCTCCGAAACTAACAGCCACTGAAAAGAAAGAGGGAAACCAAGGAATGTTCTCACCTGGGAATGGTACTGGGTTGCAAAGTCGGCGTCTTCTGGGCTGTTCGGGGGGGTCTTTATAGTTATAAAAGTGGGAAGGAACTCAATACCCCCCATCCCTCCCCCACAGGAACAGAACAAACAAGGTAAGTCCGGAAGGAAGGATTACAGCAAGCAGCTGGAACCCACGAGGTGGAAAAAATTAAAGAACCAGGAAAACTGATAAGGGGCTCCACGGCCACCATCTGGGCTTTCCTCACATCAATCATCATGTGCCATTTTTTTTGTCTTTAACAACGCTAATTTTTCTTTCTAGCCTGGTCCGCAGTGTGCTCACTCTGTATGTGTTGGCTTTTATCACTTGTCAGTGCTCGACTCTGCACAGCAGCCCCGGACTTCATAAGAACATAAGAACTAGCCTGCTGGATCAGACCAGAGTCCATCTAGTCCAGCTCTCTGCTACTCACAGTGGCCCACCAGGTGCCTTTGGGAGCTCACATGCAGGAGGTGAAAGCAATGGCCTTCTGCGGCTGTTGCTCCCGATCACCTGGTCTGCCAAGGCATTTGCAATCTGAGATCAAGGAGGATCAAGATTGGGAGCCAGAGATTGAATTCTCCTCCATCAATCTGTCCAAGTCCCTTTTAAAGCTATCCAGGCGAGTGGCCATCACCACCTCCTGTGGCAGCATATTCCAAACACCAATCACACATTGCGTGAAGAAGTGTTTCCTTTTGTTAGTCCTAATTCTTCCCCCCAGCATTTTCAATGAATGCCCCCCGGTTCTAGTATTGCAAGAAAGAGAGAACACTTTCTATCTGTCAACAATTTTTACCCCATGCATAATTTGATAGACTTCCATCATACCCCCCCCCCCCCCCACGTCTCCTCTCCAAACTAAACGGACCTGTTCCGCCAGGCGTTTGGCCAGACGGGATGATGTCAACTCCGCCATAAAGAACACCTGGCCTCCCGTGGGTACACAAGGGGGGAGGGAGGGGTTGAAGCCATCTGCAGTTTTAGTATTTTATGTATTATTTTATGTAATTTATGTATCATGATATGTTTTAAATTGTTTTATCACTGATGGACACCGCCCTGAGCCTTTGAGGGAGGGTGGTATATAAATATAATTAATTAATTAATTAATTAATTAATTAATAGATAGATAAATAGATAAATAAATAAATGAATAAATAAATAAATAAATAAATAAATAAATAAATAAATAGTTAGTTAGTTAGTTAGTCCCAAACGCTGCAACCTCTCCTCATAAGGAAGGTGCTCCAAAAGATTTCCTTTAGTGTCTCCCTTCCGAGGTCTAGTCAGAGCCGACCTTGCTTAGCTTCCCAGATCTGATGAGAGCAGGCTAGCCGGGGCAACCCAGGTCAAGGTAAGAGACAGACCAGAGGTAGTTGGCCACTGTTGGCCTCTGCACAGAAACCCTGGACTTCCTTAGTGGACCCAACCAAGTACTAACCAGCGAATACCCAATTTAGCTTCCAAGGTCTGACAGAATCAAGCTAGCCAGGGCCATCTAAGTCAGCATCCCAAACATTAAGCCACATAAGAACAAGCCAGCTGGATCAGACCAGAGTCCATCTAGTCCAGCTCTCTGCTACTCGCAGTGGCCCACCAGGTGCCTTTGGGAGCTCACGTACAGGATGTGAAAGCAATGGCCTTCTGCGGCGGCTGCTGCTCCCCCCGAGCACCTGGTCTGCTAAGGCATTTGCAGTCTCAGATCAAAGAGGATCAAGATTGGTAGCCATAGATCGACTTCTCCTCCAACGATCTATCCAAGCCCCTTTTTAAAGCTGTTAAAGAGGCAAGACATTTTTTTCTGAAGGTTGCTGGCCACCCTGCCACCTGGACCCATACCACCCCTTGCCAGGTCCAGCCGTGCCAGAGGTGGCCCGGCTTGGACCCAGCCAGTGGCAGGCTGGTCAAGGAGGGTCGCTAGTCACCCGCCTCACCATCAATGGGTGGCAGCAGCGCATCAGAGTGGAGCAAGGCTTGACCCAAGAACAGGCCTCGTTCCAGTCCATGATTCCTGTCACCTTCCCAGTGGTTGGGGCCCACCAAGGACAGAAAGAGCCCCCCCTTTCAACGGCCATCTGCCTCAAACAGAAGAGTTGTTTGCTCTGCTGTCAATAAGGCCAGAGTCCTTATCTGTGGCTCCCACACACGGTTGGCACGGGGACAGCTGGGAAGGGAGAGGGAAACCACACTGAAGAGGAAACTCACAACTCAAAAGAGTTTTCGGGCACTTCAAAGACTGCTGTGTGTAATCTTTGAGATTGCCCTCGTTTTTATTTCGGCTTCCACAGACTCTCAGCTGCCTCTTTGGCAAGGATAAACTTCAAAGGAATGATTGCAGAGCGTGGGGGGTGGAGGGGCCATGCCTCTGGAGCCATAAACCAGTGATGGTGAACCTTTTCGAGACCGAGTGCCCAAACTGCAACCCAAAACCCACTTATTTATCACAAAGTGCCAACACGGCAATTTAATCTGAATACTGAGGTTTTAGTTTAGAAAAAACGGTTGGCTCCGAGACGTGCGTTACTCAGGAGTAAGCTTGGTGGTCAGTGGCTTTGCTTTGAAGCAACTGTGCAACTCTTCCAACAGTGAATCACGACCCTAGGAGGGTTTACTCAGAAGCAAGCCCAATTGCCACTAATCAAGCTTACTCCCAGGTAAAGGATCGCACTTTAGTTCAGTGGGGTTTAACAGAGCTTAACAGGGTTACCTACACTGCTTCCCCAAAACAAAGTCTTAGGTTTAATGCTAATAATTGAGCCCAGCGGCCCAGGCCAGCCTAGATGTGTGGGGGGGGGGCACTCTGTTTGCGCGTGCCCACAGAGAGGGCTCTGAGTGCCACCTCTGGCACCCGTGCCATAGGTTCGCCACCACTGCCATAAACTAATCAGCTTCTATCTGCAAACTATTTCCCAAAACTTCGTAAAAAAGACTTCAAATTGGAATCAGGATCCCCAACAATTCAGGGGCTGGGGGGCAAAATCCAAAGTCATTGGTCAGATCCAGGTGGACCCATAACCCATTTCCTGCTGGGTGGGGTGGCTGGGTTGCAGGGACATGTGTGGCACTCTTCCACCCGTGTTGGGAGGGCTTCACGATGCGCACTCCAGTGAGTGACAGCAGGCCAGGCACGCTGTGTCTGGAAATAGAGTCTTCTGTGGGGCCCATGTCACCCGGCAAGGGCAGCCAGAGTCTGAAGCCAAACCTGACTGCAGGGAGGGATTTCTCACACGTCAGGAGAGCCACAATGCAGGCAGTCCTCCCTGCTCCTATTGCAACAGACCCTACTGACTGCAAAAAGAGCTGTGTTCTCCCAGAGACAGTGTAAAGGATTCAATGGTGTTGATGGTGAAGTAACCTTGAGTGCATTCCACAGCCCGGGCGATGGGCCAGCTGCATCGGCAGAGCACTCTGCATTGCGCCAAAGATGAGGAGAGACCGTTCCCATGGGAAGGCTTTTGAGGATGGGGGACAAGGTGAATGATGTTGCAACCTGCGCTTCTGGCGGGAAGGCGTTACTTCCTACCGCTGCAGTAATTTGAGCTTTCTAAGATGTCTTAATAAATGGACTTTTACTCCCCAAAGCCTTTTATTTCTGCTTCTATGGAATTCCTTACATTGTGGCAGGAATCCTAATTCATCTATATTCCTGTGCAGTGGACCCCAGCCCGGCAGCGGAGAGAAGAACGTTATCGCGAAAAGTGCGGTAGTTCCCAAAGAGGGCTCTGACCTTTCCCTTCTGGATCTGGAGGAACCGGCAGGTGAACGGGCCTCGCCAGTGGCTCTTTTCCCGTCCTCGATTTCAGTTACCAGCCTTCCTTTACTCCTGCTGGAACGAGGGACGCGACCACCACCGAGTGGGGACTTCCCATGAGTCATGTTAGGGCGCAGTCTGGCGGATCGAGCGCCCCGTGGATCTGATCTCTACCGCTTTTCGCGTGGATTTCAAACCCCAGATGTAACTTGTCACGGAGGTGAGACGGGCTTCTGACCACCTTTCATGCGGCAACTCCAGGAATCCATTGAACTATTCTTGGACTCCGATTTTGGTGATGCTCCCAAGGTCCACCGCGGCATGCACTAAATGTTCCCGTCCAAAGGATACCTGGACTAAACCCTGGAATTGGGAGGGGTATCCGTACCGCTTCCCCTAATCTGACCCCTTAATCCCGTATTAGCTAACGCACTCGAGGTGTGCCTCGGGGAGCCAATCGTGATACGGCGGTTACGCGTCTCCGGATGCCTCGCTTCCAGACGACGCATTTCAAGAGACCGCTGAAAGCTTCCGTATTCCCAGCCGGATCAGCTTCCCCTAATTTGAGAGGACTGGGATGAGGAAGGCGGAAGACGGCGAGATGCTTTCCAAGCTGCATGGAACCGTGAACTGCCAGCCATGGGAGGAGAAACGGGCACAGCCTGCGTTATTTTAAAACCCTGGTGAGGGACCGGGAACAGTAACGCAAAGAAGTCCAGAAGCCTCGAAGCTGGACCGCGCTAAAGATGCGCTCCAACGCATAATATGCCCAGAATCTGTCAGTCCATGATAAGGTCCTGGAACACTCCAGACTCACTCTGCAGCGGCAACGCGAAAGTGTTCAGGCCTTTGGCGCACGCGAGAGCGAGCTTTACTGAAGCTCTTTTAAACGTAATGAACCTGGCTGGAAATTTAACGAGAAAAAGCTGCTCTCGCAGCCGCGCACTTTGATGCATTTTCGAACCGCAAGGAGAGGGAGCTATTGCGCGGAGAGGGAGCTGCTGAGGCAGCAGACCAGGAAGCCCTGTTGGAGCTCCAGGTGCTGCCATTGATCATGCCGGGCGCCTAGGGGCTAATGCGTATCTGGGTCCTGCTACTCCAAATGCCAGCGGTACCTGCCAGTTTCCCCGATTCCGGCCCCCCCGGTGATAGCCAGCTTCGCCCGCCTAACCCGGGCCTTCAACTCATGCAACCGCCACTTCAGTGAAGCCATGAGCCGTGGAACGGGGCTACTATAGGCCCCCCGAGCACAGTCTGCTTTTGATGGGACCGCTTCCAAACCTTCCCGCCTTCATTTCCAACCTAACACGCCTAATTTGAAAGACTATGGATGATTTTCGAAATCGCCCGGAGTTTCAAATATTACGGGACATCGGCTCAGTCCTGGATAAAGCAGCGTTTCGAATGGTTGCCCCGACTCTTCGGGATTTTGGTAAGATGAAGACTCCCTCGCATCGGGTGCCCTCGCGATTCCTCCAAGTTTTCCAGATGGCGCTTAAAGATCCAGGCGCCGAGAATGCAGCTTATCCGTTAATGCATCAAAAAATCATCCAGCGCGCAACCTTCCGCTTTGCAGAATTCCTGCCTGTGAATCCCAGGCGGCGGCTGCCTCGACTTCCTCCTGAGTGGCCTGAACGCCATGAAATGCTTAATACTTCTCGGATGCTGTGGATCGCAAGCTGCGTGAAACCGTGTTTTTAATTCGGGTTGCCCTACGGCCGGTAGCAGATTGGATCCAGTTGGGGTCCCAGGTGGCGCCTTCGTTTGGAATACGCTCGTGCCGGAGGCCGCCCACGCCCCAAACCCACCACCGCGCCCACCAAGCCAAGCCCAGCCGCTTCCCTACCGGTAAACCACCCTCTGAAATCCGTCGCCATCTGGGATCGTGTCTCCACTGCGGAGTGGCCAGGTCATTCAGCCAAACTGTCCCTAAGAAATGTTCCAACCGCCTCCAACTTACGCCAAGACTCATTCCCGCTGCTGCTACCACGCAGATCGGGGCCGCCTCCGACGTGGCTCGCTCTAAAGCGGGTCATCGAAGGCTACACTCCGGAGGAGGGGGAAGCAGTCGCCGCCTTCTTCTTTCAGCCCCCCCCATGGACATGGGCCCGTCTGATCGACGTGCGAGTGAAGGCAGCGCCTCCCATTACTGTCCAAGCGTTTCTGGCCAACTCCGCCAAACACACTCGCATTATAGCCTCGGCCCTTGTGGGATCTTTGGCTGCTCCCACCGCCTAATGCGGCCCCTGGTGGCAGAGGAGCTAGGTCTTCACTGCACTCCCCTGCCTAAGCCTCCGGCCTAATACCCAAATGGACGCGCAATTCCCTCGGGAACGCATAGGATCCGCCCAGTTCAAAACATTGCCGGTTCTCCTCCGCTATACCTCGACCATTGGGAGAAAATGAAGTTTTATTTTGGCGCCAGTGGCCAAACATATCCTATAGTTTTGGGCATGCTATGGTTACTGTTAGCATGAACCAAAGTTCATTTGGAAGGAACGGATTCCAGAATCTACTTTGACCCTCCCTATGGTGAACATACATGAATTGGGGGGAAAACCCAACCCTCCTGATACACTGCTTCTTCAGCGATTGCTCCGGATTCCATTGACATCCCAATCTTTACGACTGTTCTAGCCAGAGTTTTTCAGGGAGCAAGAATGCTATCAGTTGCCACCCCACACAGCATACTGGACTGCAAAATCAAGAGGCATACAACCAGGGGCGCATCCGCCTCAGCGTGGTGAAATCTACCTTTGCATGAGTCCCAATGAGGAGAAGGAACTTCGTGTCTTCCTGGACAAGAACCTTCGCTCGTGGGTTCATACGGGCGGCTACCAAACACAATACCACGCTTTCCCGTTTCCTTTGTAAAAAAGAAAGATGGGTCCTTACTGCTTTGGTACAGATTATTCCAGGTCTCAATGCGGTCTCCCTCATTCAATAAATATCCTTTTGCCTTTGATCGGGCGACCTTTTAGAGTAATTCCGTTAAAAGGGCTTATTTTCACTAAATTGGACCGGAGAGAAGCTTACTACAGAGCTGGAATCGCTGAAGCGCTATGAACACCGGAATGTAATTTTAACACAAAGTTTGGACAGTTTGAATACAATTTGATAATGCCATTCGGGTTAAGTGGGGCCCCCGGGGCTTTTATGGCGGGTCTCTCTTTATCAACGAAGTTCCTCCATGATTTATTGCATAAGGGAGTTGTGGTATACTTCTAGATTTACGCTTTTAACGGCTCACAAACCATAGAAGAGCATGAAACATTTGGCCCGGGAGGTATTGAAGCTTTGCCTCTATTAACTCCCTCTTTAAGCCAAACTCTCCAAATGCTGCTGTCACCAGACCTCCATTGATCATTTGGGTTACCGGATCTCGAGAGGGCTTAAAAATGGATCCTGTTAAAATTGACGCAGTCCCTCCAATGGTCTGCCCCTACCCAAATCAGCAGAAGAACTCCCACCTTTTCTTGGCTTCGCGCACTTCTATCGTGATTCTGCTAATTCCCCAATTCGCTGAACTGACTCTCCCTCTCACAGACCTCTTACGCAATGCTAAAGGTAAAGAGATCCAATGTCCGGCCAAACCCGGGGCCCCCCTTTCAAATTCCGAAGAGTGCCAAACAGCCTTTCAACTCTTAAAGTCGGCTTTTACTAATCGGTTCCAATCCGGAAGTACCTTGACCCAGATCTCCCGCCAGTATTCACGTGGATGCCTCGGACAAAGCACTGGGGGCAGCCCTGTTGCGGCAGAAAAATAAAGATGGTAGGTTGGTTCCGCGGTGCTCATTTGTCAAGGAAATTCTCTGGCGCTGAACTCAACCGGACGGTAGGGGATGTTATATCGCGGCCATCAAAGTAGCACTCTCCACTTCATTGTAGCGCCACTGGCTGGAGGGGCTTAAACACCCCTTTCTCAGGTTTCCATTCCGATCACAAAAACTTCGTGCTCTTTCCACCCCCCGCAAGATGTCCGCGAAACAACTCCATTGGGCCTACTTCTTTTCTCGCTTCTCTTTCACCGGCCCATTTTTTTCCCCGGGAAAACCAATAAACTGGTTGACGCGCTCTCGGGCCATACTACCCGGGGAGGTGGATTTCGCTGCCTTACGAGACATTCCACGCACTGTTCTCTCCCCCTCCCAGTTGGGGCTGGCTGTCACCCGGATTCCTGGGGCCCGCTTCTTCCTCCACCCCCCATTCCCACTCTTTACTCTCCTTTCCTGCGGGAACTCGAAGAGGCGGGGCCGCACGAGCCTCCAGCGGAAGAAAGTGACTCCTAATTCGCGCTTTGGAGCAGCCTGGGGTTTGGCGGAGGGGGGAATGTTGGTAATGCGGCTCTCCCCCTCCGCAAGCAGGTTCTTGAAGCTCGGCCACGATGCCCGCGCCGCACGGAAGATTTTGGCTTTTCGAAAACTCGGTCATCTGGCCAGTAGTTCTTCCTAGCGCAGAATGCGCATGGACATTATGGCGGTGTTAAGCGCCGCTCGCCGAAAGTAGCCAAAACCATCCCGGGAAAACCCCATGGGTTGTTGAAATCCTCTCCCGGTGGCCTCCCGCCTTCGGGAAGTCATCTCCATGGATTTTATTACAGATTTGCCCGTTCGTCATGGCACCGCCGTTTTGTGGGTGGTAGTGGACTTATTTAAAATAAGCCCATTTTATTCCATGTGCTTCCATGCCCTCGGCTCCTAAGTTGGCACGCCTGCCCATTCAACATATGCACTGGCCTACATTCCGCCTCTCGGAGCAGGTGGTCCTCCGACCGCGCCCTGCATAATTCATTCTTAAAGCTCTGGAAGGCGCTTTAGCATTATTGGGGGCCGCCCCGGCAGTCACTTCCCCCTACCACGCCTAAAAGCGACGGTGAGACGGAGGAGAACTAACAGAACCTCTTTGAGCAGTATTTACGCTTGTTACGAATTCAACGCTCACTCAAGACACCGGTGCGAGTTTATTCCGTTACGGCGGAGTACGCCTATAACAATGCGGTTCATAGCAGTACAAAGAAAACCCCCTTTGAAATGGTGCCCGCCGCTCCTTCCGGCCAAGTTGCCACAACTACAATTCGACTGCTTTGGACCCTCCAGAATTTCAATAATGGATTTCGTCCCTAGCCGAGGGGTGGAAATCGGTCCAGAGCGCCTTACAACAGGCTAAGGACTCCCAAAAGCTGCATGCGGATAAACACCGGGCCGATTTCCCTCTGCGTGTGGGTGCTTTGGGTGTATTTGTCCACCAAAATCCTCATAGACGTGCATAGATTTTCCAAACTGGGCAAAAGACCGTGGGACCCTTTCAGATTACTAAAGCGATTAATGATGTCACTGCCCGATTGGATTTGGCTCTAAACTCTGAAGTAAACATTCATCCTATCTTCCATTCCAGCCTGCCTAAGGAGGCTCCTCTGCCTGATGTTCAAGTATAATGCACCTGAGAGTATTTCCCCACCCAATGGCTATTTACTTGATGGCCACAAGCACTCACGGTAAATTGACGCTTATCCTGGATTCTCGCTTTAATCGCAGAACGCTACAATATTTAGTCTCTTGGGTGGGATATTCCTCTGGCAAGAATCAATGGGTTTATTCCTTAAAATATTGACTTCTAATTCTTATTTCTAAGCTTTCCACCGCTACTTTCCGCATGTCCCTGTGGGGGAGGGGTCTTCTTTTAAGCGGAGTGTAGAGTGCAAAGGATTCAATGGTGTTGATGGTGAAGTAACTTTGAGTGTATCCTACAGCCCGGGCGAAGGGGCCAGCTGCATCGGGCAGAGACTTTATCGCTGGGTGCTGGAGATGTGAGGACCTCAGTTCCCATGGCAAGCAGGACGGGGGATGGGGTGAATGATGTTATAACTCCAAGCTTCTGTATGGAAGTGTTATTCCTGCCACTGCTATGCAGGTATTTGAGCTTTCTAAGATGTCTTAATAAATGGACTTTTACTCCCAAAAGCCTTTTATTTCTGCTTCTATGGAATTCCTTACACTGTATAAGGACGTAAGAACAAGCCTGCTGGATCAGACCAGAGTCCATCTAGTCCAGCTCTCTGCTACTCGCAGTGGCCCACCAGGTGCCTTTGGGAGCTCACGTGCAGGATGTGAAAGCAATGGCCTTCTGCTGCTGCTGCTCCTGAGCACCTGGTCTGTTAAGGCATTTGCAATCTCAGATCAAAGAGGATTAAGATTGGTAGCCATAAATCGACTTCTCCTCCAAAAATCTGTCCAAGCCCCTTTTACAGCTATCCAGGTTAGTGGCCATCAC
This sequence comes from Sphaerodactylus townsendi, assembly GCF_021028975.2. NCBI lineage: Eukaryota > Metazoa > Chordata > Lepidosauria > Squamata > Sphaerodactylidae > Sphaerodactylus > Sphaerodactylus townsendi. The sequence continues at coordinate 3,046,167 of NC_059430.1, read as the reverse complement.
CACCTCCTGTGGCAGCATATTCCAAACACCAATCACACGTTGCGTGAAGAAGTGTTTCCTTTTATTAGTCCTAATTCTTCCCCCCAGCATTTTCAATGGATGCCCCCTGGTTCTAGTATTGTGAGAAAGAGAGAAAAATGTCTCTCTGTCCACATTTTCTACCCCATGCATAATTTTATAGACTTCAATCATCTCCCCCCTCAGACGTCCCCTCTCCGAACTAAAGAGTCCCAAACGCTGCAGTCCCTCAGTCATCCTGGTTGCCCTTCTCTGTACTTTTTCTATCTTCTCAATATCCTTTTTGAGATGTGGCGACCAGAACTGGGCACAGTACTCCAAGTGCGGTAACACCACTGCTTTATATAAGGGCATGACAATCTTTGCAGTTTTATTATCACAGCCCAAGCTATAGGAAAGCACATTGGCCTTGAGGAATGTGGCTCAGCCCTGTGCAACCAGTTAGGAAAATCTGTTCCTTTGAGGGGTGATAAACCGCTGGCCTAGAACAACTCCAGGAGCAAGCACCCGCCCAACAGCCACTGGAAACACAAATTTTGGAGAGGGTGGATACATTTGCATTTATTTACCTATTCCTTCCTCCTCTCCCCAGCTGAGACTCAAAGTGGCTGGGAACTTATTTTTACTTTGTACAAACACAAGCATTGCTGCGAAGACCCAGAGAACCTCTGCTCCACCCAGCACTTCTGAGGGATTCCCTCCTGAAGAGTTCAGGTGCAAATCCAGCCACGCCTGAATGATGGTGGGAAAAGCTTCTAGTCTCCATCCAACAAATATGAGAAGGAAAGTCTGAACGTGTTGTCAAGAATCACTGGGTTGTTGTGGAGTTTCCGGGCTGCATGGCCGTGTTCCAGTACCATTTTCCCCTGATGTTTCGCCAGATGCCAGCCACAGGTGCAGGCAAAACGTTGGGAGGAAATACTACTGGAACACGGCCGGGAAACCCCACAACACCCCAAAGTCTGAATGAATTGCAGAAGAGCGCTCTGACCAAGGTTTTGCGGAGGGCTGTGGATGACGTTCCGCCCCAGCACCTCTCCTTTCCAAAACTTAATTCTGACCTTGCAAAGACAGTTCCACGGTAGAAACATAGCTGGGCTGGCCAGAGCCACTGTACAGACCGTGCACAGAAGATGGGCACCCTTATCTGGCCGAGGCGGTTGAGTGGAGCTGGCACCAGGAACTGGATCAGGACAGCGTCCTTCTTGTGTACCCCGAAATATCCACATCTTGACCCAATCTGCAGTAGCAATGATCCAACAAGTAGCGGCCTGTTCTAATCTGAATCTGTACAAATACATTTCTTGCTGGCGCTTGTTTGCTGGAGCGAAGAGGACTGTGGCTCCATGTACACAAATCCCTCCCCCCCCCCCCCATGCCTTTAATCCTTCTCTGTCCATCCGTCTCCTGGCACGCGGTGAATGGCCGCCGTGGCATCATAGCAAACTGGCCCGCAGCGCAAGTGTGGTTCCTCGTGCCGGTACCAGTCCTCCTCACAGAAATCCGGGAAGAAGGTAGCAATCTCCCTCCGGGCTGATGCCGCGGAATCTGATCAAGCGAAAGAAAGGAGAAAAAATGGGCGAGGATACAAGAGCAGCACGATGACCTCGGCCTTGGGGTTAGGGGGAACATAAGAACAAGCCAGCTGGATCAGACCAGAGTCCATCTAGTCCAGCACTCTGCTACTCACAGTGGCCCACCAGGTGCCTTTGGGAGCTCACATGCAGGATGTGAAAGCAATGGCCTTCTGCGGCTGTTGCTCCCGAGCACCTGGACTGTTAAGGCATTTGCCGTAATCTCCAGATCAAAGAGGGATCAAGATCGTGGTAGCTACTGAAATCGACTTCTCCTCCATAAATCTGTCCAAGCCCCTTTTAAAGCTATCCAGGTTAGTGGCCATCACCACCTCCTGTGGCAGCATATTCCAAACACCAATCACGCATCATGTGAAGAAGTGTTTCCTTTGATTAGTCCTAATTCTTCCCCCCAGCATTTTCAATGGATGCCCCCTGGTTCTAGTATTGTGAGAAAGAGAAAAATTTCTCTCTGTCAACATTTTCTACCCCATGCATAATTTTATAGATTTCAATCAAATCCCCCCTCAGACGTCTCCTCTCCAAACTAAAGAGTCCCAAACGCTGCAGCCTTTCCCCTCCATAAGGGAAGGCGGTGCCTCCAGTCCTCAATCCGCATCCTCGATTTTGCTTCCCTTCTCCTGCACTTTTCCTCCCACCATGGCCTCCTCAAATATCCATCGCACCTTTTTGAGATGCGGCGACCAGAACTGGACACAGTACTCCAAGTGCGGTCGCACCACTGCTTTATATAAGGGCATGACGGCTTTATATAAGGGCATGACAATCTTTGCAGTTTTATTATCAACTCCTTTCCTAATGATCCCCAGCATACAGTTTGCCTTTTTCACAGCTGCCATGCATTGAGTTGACATTCCCATGGAACTATCAACTAAGACGCCCAAATCCCTTTCCTGGTCTGTGAGTGATAGCACTGACCCCTGTAGAGTGTATGTGAAGTTTGGACTTTTTGCCCGTGGGGTCCCATTTAGTACTAACCACATGTCAACAGGTAACTAAAATCACAGTTCAGTCTGTCTCGAGGCCAGTGGTGTATCTGCTAGAGGAACATGGGGGATCAGCTGACCCTGAGAGCCCCCCACTGGATCACGTGGGGGACGCCTGGCGGGCCGGGAAGAAGACAAAACTAAAAGGTGTACAATGCCCGTGGCAGGCTCCCCTCAGCCTCGCCCTGCCAGGCCGCTCCTAAGGTAAGTGAGGTGCTGGGGAGAGTGCGCAGGGCAGGTGTTTCCCCGGGTGCCATTTTCCCCCCATATGCCTCTGCTCTAGGCAGGCCATGTGCCTTCCGTCAACCAGATGAAGAGTTGGGTGGCCAGCATGCAACACATCATTCAGATAATCTTAATTTCTGTTCCTTGCAAAGAGAAACAAAATAAGTCTCAAGAGTTTATGAAACTTGAAGAGACATTGTTAGTATCTGATGCACTCTCTGAAGGTTGAGTGGGGCTCTGCAGGGCTGGAAGAAGAAGAAGAGTTTGGATTTATATCCCCCCTTTCTCTCCTGCAGGAGACTCAAAGGGGCTGACAATCTCCTTGCCCTTCCCCCCTCACAACAAACACCCCGTGAGGTAGGTGGGGCTGAGAGAGCTCCGAGAAGCTGTGACTTCTAGGAAGTTGTCACCCAGCTGAGAAGGTGTGTGTGGAGGTGCGCTCAGGCTAATCTGAGATTCCCCAGATAGAGCCTCCCCACAGGCCTGTAGGGCGGACAGAAGCCCGAGGGGAATCAAGCCCAAGTTTCCTCCAGATTAGATACACGAGCTCTTAACCCCCTACGCCACTGCTGCTCCTGGAGGGGCGGGGGGGGGGGGGGTAGTGCCCCACTCAGTTACTCTTCTTGCTTAGACTCACCCAAGCTGCACAGTTATTTGACTAACTGGCTACCTCTGAGCTGCAGGGCACATCCTGAATTGGACTCAAGCAGTTGCAAGTCGCTTTGAGAACATTTTTCACAGAAATGTGACTTTACGAAAGAAAAGCGGCCTCTTATAGACTCACCTGAGCCATGCACCGAATTCCGAGTGTCTGTGAGACCATAGGACCCACGGATCGTGTCCGGATCCGTGTGCTGGGCGCGGAACACTTTGGTGGGGCCCATCAGAGACCTCCAGAAAGGGATGGCTTCCTCGTGGGCCAGGATGTAGGCCCGCATTGGACCGCTGGGAGGAAGAGGAAGAAAGGGGGGCGTTCATTAGAGGAGGCGGAAAACTGTGACATACATGGTGGCTATGTTTTCTGTGGCATCAGGCGCTGGTTTCCTTAGATAATTTCCTCCAACATTTCCATGGGGATAAATCTAAGGTAGTATGTATGTCTGTATGTATGTACGTACGTATGTATGTATGCATGCAATCATTCATTTATTTATTCATTTATTCATTCATTCATTCATTCATTCATTCATTCATTCATTTAGACTTTTATACCGCCCCATCCCCGAGGGGCTCCGGGCGGTGTACAACATAAGTCTTAATACAAATAAATATAGTTAAAACCTTTAAAAACAGCAGTAAAATAATAAGAGGCGTCCAAGAAACCCTAATTTTAAATCCTCCCCACGAGGGAGGGGACGGCGAGTCCCATTAGAGGAAAGAGGGCCCAGATGTTAAGAGCCAGAAAAAGGGGGGGCACCTTCAGCGGCTGGTCCCTCCAAAGGCCCGGCGGAACAACTCCGTCTTACAGGCCCTGCGGAACTCGCCAAGGTCCCGCAGGGCCTGGACAGCTGGAGGGAGAGCGTTCCACCAGGCCGGGGCCAGAGCCGTAAAGGCCCTGGCCCGCGTGGAGGCCAGCTGCATCATTGAGGGGCCAGGGACCACCAGTAGATTGGCCTCATTTTCAGTGTTACTTGATAATTCTTATGTACTGCTTAACAACCTGCCTGCAAAAGGTAGCTCTTCATCTGCAATCATAAGCAGTTCCACAGTTCTCAAAGCCATTTATAACTATCTCATCAGAGTAATTCTTACAACCACCCTAGGCAGTGTGGTATAGTGGTCAGAGTTCCAGGTTCGAATCCCCACTCTGCCAAGGAAGCCTGCTGGGTGCCCTTGGGTCAGTCACATTCTCAGCCTAGCCCACCTCACAGGGTTGTTGCAAGGATAAATCAGAAGAGAGCAGAACAATGTAAACTGCTTTGGGTGAGGTATAAATAAAAATGAATAAGTAAATACAACAACCTTGCAAGTTAAGACCCGTGTTATTTCTCCCTTGCTCCATATTTGGGGCCAAGGCTGAGACAGTACCTTGCTCAATAGTTTCAGGTGATATTTGAATCAGGAACTTCATGGGTCACACCTCATTCGTCTAACCCACAGGTGTCAAACTCGCACCCCTCCAGATGTTATGGACTACAGTTCCCATCATCGGCAGGGGATGATGGGAACTGTAGTCCATAATATCTGGAGGGCCGCAAGTTTGACACCTATGGTCTAACCAGTACACTCAAGTAGTGAACAGGATGTGGCTGCTATTCCCCATTCATTCATTCATTCATTCATTCATTCATTCATTCATTCATTCATTCATTCATTCATCCATCCATCCATCCATCCATCCATCCATCCATCCATCCATCCATCCATCCATCCATCCATCCATCTTGTACCTCTCTCTCCCCACAGGCTGAGGGTGGCTACCAACATGTCCATACGAAGTACAGTACAATATCAAGCCAATAAAACAATAAACCGCCCCACAACAAGACCCCACATGGCATATAAGTAGCAGGTGAAGGAAAAAAGAGGGAAGAAGGCAAAGGGGCAAGAACGGAATATGTTACTGCTCCCATCCACGCAGAACTCTTGGACATACCTGGCCATGAACTCCACCAGCCTTTGGTAGAAAAAGTGACCTGGAACAAGGAGCAGAGCAAGTGAGTCCCCCCGCCCACATGCAGCTCATGCCCCGCCCCCCACGTAATGGCCACGAATCCTCTCCTGGGTGCACAGTGCCTTTTAATTCTAACCTTGCTCATTCTCCCACCCACTCCAGGAGTTGTATTAGTTGAGCACCTGAGTGCAGTCCTATGTGACAAGGAGACAGCTGTGCAGCTTTGCCAACAGACACACAAGGAGGAATCTGGGATTCTCTGTTGACGCTGTCAGCCTCCTGGATGCTACGGGAGGCTGCAACCCAAGGATTGGAGTAGAGAAGAAGACAAGTTTGGGTTTATGCCCTGCTTTGCTCAACTAAAAGGAGGCTCAAAGTGTTCTACAAATTCCCTGCGTCTCCCCACAACAAACCCCTTGTGAGGTAGGTAGGGATGAGAGAGTTCTGAGAGAACTGTGATGCAGCACCCAGAGTTACTCAGCAGGCTTCATGGGGCGAAGTGGGGAAACAAATCCAGTTTACCAGACACAAGCCCATGTGGAGGAGTGGGGAATCGAACCTGGTTCTCCAGATTAGAGTCCGCTGGTCTTAACCACCACACTGGCTCTCAAAAGCTGACACCCTGAGAGACTGCACAGGAGCACTGGATTAGGACCAAGGAGACCCCTGTTAAACTTATTGGGGGACCACCCTCGGAGCAGAAGTGGCGTAGGAGGTTAAGAGCTCGTGTATCTAATCTGGAGGAACCGGGTTTGATTCCCCGCTCTGCCGCCTGAGCTGTGGAGACTTCTCTGGGGAATTCAGATTAGCCTGCGCACTCCCACACACGCCAGCTGGGTGACCTTGGGCTAGTCACAGCTTCTCGGAGCTCTCTCAGCCCCACCCACCTCACAGGGTGTTTGTTGTGAGGGGGGCAGGGCAAGGAGATTGTCAGCCCCTTTGAGTCTCCTGCAGGAGAGAAAGGGGGGATATAAATCAAACTCCTCCTGCTCCTCCTCTTGTTCTTCTTCTTCTTGTTCTTGTTGTTCTTGTTGTTCTTGTTCTTCTTGTTCTTCTTGTTCTTGTTCTTCTTCTTCTTGTTCTTCTTCTTTTTCTTGTTCTTGTTCTTCTTCTTCTTCTTCTTCTTCTTCAACTGGGTGACCTGGGGCTAGTCACAGCTTCTCGGAGCTCTCTCAGCCCCACCCACCTCACAGGGTGGTTGTTGTGAGGGGGGAAGGGCAAGGAGATTGTCAGCCCCTTTGAGTCTCCTGCAGGAGAGAAAGGGGGGATATAAATCCAAACTCTTCTCTTCTTCTTCTTCTTCTTCTTCTTCTTCTTCTTCTTCTTCTTCTTCTTCTTCTTCTCTCTCTCTCTCTCTCTCTCTCTCTCTCTCTCTCTCTCTCTCTGCCTAACCTACTTCACAGGATTGTTGTGAGAATAAAACGGAGGAGGGGAGAATTATGCCCGCTGCCTGACCCCCCTGGTAGAAGAAAGAGAGGGACAAAAATGCACTAAATAAATCACAGCATAAAGATACAGCCAAACTTTAGGGATCGGAAGAATAAAAACCAGCTCCCAAATCCCTAAAATCAGGGCTGGCCAGACCTGAGCTGAGTCCCTAGCTCCAACTTTATGGGGAATTCATTGACTTTTGGGCCCCTTCCGCACACGCAAAATAATGCGTTTTCAAACCACTTTCACAACTGTTTGCAAGTGGATTTTGCCATTCTGCACAGCTTTAAAGAGCACTGAAAGCAGTTTGAAAGTGCATTATTCTGCATGTGCGGAATGAGCCTTGGAGAAACAGGATTTTGCGCGGGGGGGGAGGGGGTGTCTGACCTGAGTGTTCCCTGTAAAACTGCTGGCTGTCCTGCCTGTTCCACGCCAGATCCCTGCTCCGGACAATCAAGAACTCATTGCTCAAGATGATCTTGTGCACAGCCTAGAAAGACGGGAAGAAAAGACATAAACACTTCAAAGAGGAGAACATCACAGGCACCGGGGGGGCACATTTGAGTCTGTCAGCCCCAACCGCGCACACAGTTCATTGTGGGGGCATACACACAAACTCCGAGTGAGACCTGGAAGAAGAAGAAGAAGAAGAAGAAGGAGGAGGAGGAGGAGGAGGAGGAGGAGGAGGAGGAGTTTGGATTTATATCCCCCCTTTCTCTCCTGCAGGAGACTCAAAGGGGCTTAAAATCTCCTTGCCCTTCCCCCCTCACAACAAACACCCTGTGAGGTGGGTGGGGCTGAGAGAGCTCCGAAAAGCTGTGACTAGCCCAAGGTCACCCAGCTGGCGTGTGTGGGAGGGCACAGGCTAATCTGAATTCCCCAGATAAGCCTCCACAGCTCAGGCGGCAGAGCGGAGAATCAAACCCAGTTCCTCCAGATTAGATACACGAGCTCTTAACCTCCTATGCCACTGCTGCTCCTGACATTCCAACTGATCTCCAGACTACAGAAATAAGGTTCCCTGCAAAACATGTAGATTCAAGTCCAGCCGTACCTTAGGAACCCACAGCGCTCCCTCCGCCAGAGCAGAGCAGAGAAGTCTCAAAAGCTGCCGCCTCAAAAATCTTCTCGCTTTCTACTGTGCTATGGGACGCAAATTTAGCTTGTCGAAGGCTTTCACGGCCGGACTCAACTGGTTGTGGTGGGCTTTCCGGGCTGTGTGGCCGTGGTCTGGTGGATCTTGTTCCTAACATTTTGCCTGCATCAGAGAAACACCTCTGAAGATGCCAGCCACAGATGCAGGCGAAACGTTAGGAAGAAGATCTATCAGACCCCAGCCACACAGGCCAGAAAACCCACAACAACCAGTTAACTTTAGCTGTTCTACTGCGCTGCTTCGGAGGTGTTACCGCCACAAGAAAATAAAGAAATATTTTCTTGAAGACAGGTTGCCTGACTACACTGGCTCCATGCCCGGATGCGGAGACTGGTGTGGTTCAGAAGCCTTCATAAGGGTCACAAAGAATGTATACGTATGATTGTGCCAATGCTATATGGTTTCCCTGTGTTTGTGTCATTTTAGGATGTAATAAATGCCCCTTTTAAGTTGAATTTAGGATATGCCTGCAGTTTAGGATGTTAGTATTAGTTAGGTTCTTCAGTTAGCTCAAGGTTTTGTTATTGTTAGATTTAAGAAAGCCATGCCAATAAGTATTTGTGAAGTCTTACCTATAAGTATAAGTACATGTGTTATCCTTTAAGGTTTCCCTAATGTTTAAGTTAGAAATGTTATTTTTGAAATTTGTGTCTGATAGTAAAAGCAATAGCCAGTTAAGGTCTGATATTAAGGGACAAGGAAGTTGGCTCTGGAATGCAGCTTAGACCAACGCCCAGCCGACCCTTTGATAAGGACAACGACCCTCTTTGGATTTACAAATCGAATCTGCTGCCAGCACCCAAGGGTCACCCAGCCGTTGGAAGACGTGCAGGAACCACCATTGGACAGTTTGAACTTTCCTTTTGTTACAGCAAAGCAAGGCGGGAGCCTTAGGGCATCACTGAAAGGTGCAGCCACCTGATAGGAGATAGCTGGGTGCGGCGGTAAGCCCATCTGGATTTCGCGGACAATAGACGCTATCTGCTTTCCATTCAGGACCATTGCGAAATCCCGCGGGAAGACGCCTGACAGCGAGATTTGGGTTTCCCATTCAGAAAAGTGTAATTGTATCTTGTTTGTAAACTGTTTTGTTTCATGACTGGTGTTTTGGGTGAGGGACTTGCCCCCTCACCTCCCCTTTGCCCCCTTTTGAAGTTTGGGAATAAAAATTCTTGCACTGCGTTGCAAGGGCGTGATTCTCTCCTGACCGAGCTGTGACCACCATCTCCAAATAAAATCCTTTTGCTTTGAAGAACCCCTGCTTTCTGCGCCTCATTTAGTTGCTGAGCTGAAATCACTTATTGTTACCTGGCAAATTGCGGTAACAGAGGCTGGACTTCATAGCATCATACCCTGCTGAGTGCACCCTTCATTTCCCAGACCCTGCCTTCCTCTGCGCTCCCAAATCTCCAGGAATGTCTCAAGGGCGTGTGCACCCTACTGAGCCAAACCATCCACCCGAGGCAGGTTTGGCTCCTGGTGGGGCAGTTCACAAAGGAGGGCGTGCATCCGAGCGCAAAAAGGAGTGAGGAAAATAAAAGGGGAGCCTGTCAGCACCTTACCTCCAGGATGAGAGGATGGGCCACGGCGTTCGGCTTGACAATGGCCAACGTCAGCTGCAGCAAGGGACGCGGGGCCTGCAGAACCACGCACATTCTGCTCGAGCTTCCTTTCTCTGGGTGGCTGCAGTGGGGCCTCCTGTGGCAGCCGGTCCCAAAAACATCCGCCTTCAAGGAGCATCAGGTGGGCCAAACTGGGCTGGAGGACCAACTGGGGGGGGGGGTAGACAGGAGAGGAAGGAAACAGACCTGTCAGCCTTGTGCTGGTTCTCGTCATACCACATATGAGATTGTTGTGAAGGAATAAATCTAAATAATAAATAAATTAAAATCAACAGTAGCACAAACTCACAAAGGGCCTTCTCATAGGGCCGTGGTGGCGAACCTTTGGCACTCCAGATGTTATGGACCACAATTCCCATCAGCCCCTGCCAGCATGGCCAATTGGCCATGCTGGCAATGAAATGATATCTTAACATATGTCAAAACATTAATGGCCCCGGTTGGGGAAAAAAAAAGGCTACCATTGCTACGTATAGAACGGAAACTGTTTTACAGTGCATGCCTTTTAATGCAACCATGTATATTCTAAATAAAGAACAGGTGGTGGGCCCGTTTGTAGTTCAAGAATGAAGGGAGGCCAGGATCTTTCAAGCATCCAGACGGGATGTCTTGGCTCCATCCATATCTCTTCTCTCTCTCTTTCTATCTCTGAATACCATAGGTGTCCCCTGTTGGATAATGCTAATTGCCCTGTGCTCTCCATATCGTGCACGCTTGCTACCTTCATGAAAGCAGCCATTTAATTACTGACACAGCAAACTCTCATAAAAAAATTCAACTCCATCGAGTAAGTGTGTTGGTGTTTAATGGTGTCTGGGCTGGCTCTTAGGTAACGTGACAGGCAGGCTAGCTGAGAAATTCGCTTTTGGCCCCTGTGGGAAGGGACAGGTGAAGGATTATTGGCCCTAATGAATTGCACTCCACTTGAGACCCGGCTGAATAATTTACTCACTGCCTCCCACACCGAGCTCTAGGAAAAGACAATGTTTCAAAATGGGTTGAGGCTCTGGTCTCCAATATCCTTCTGACCCGGCTATTACCGCCAGGCCCAAGGCTTATATGGTTGTTCACTGGGCCCCTGGAGGTATGGTGGTGGTACCAGCCCCTGTTCTCGCTCCATAAATTAAATACATCTAATTTAGGATGTCTCTAAAATTGATTTCTTTACATCTGCTGAACTGCTTTTAGTTTCTAGAGTAGGGTGGAACTCCTCTGGTCCATCTATCAGTTTCTGTCAGCATGGCCAATTGGCCATGCTGGTAGGGGCTGATGGGAATTGTATCCTGAACATCTGAGAGGCTTTCAGGTTCCCACCCCCGTTCTAGAGGTTTTATTGTCACTTGCACTGATCTTCACCGCTACTTTACTGTTTCATAGTTTGTTTCGCCAGTTCTTGCAAACTGTTCCTGATGCCTTTCGCCTTTTATTGTTATGTATTTATTTTTATTTGTATGTATTTTATCATTCATTTCAGACCTGTTATTCCTTTGAAATTTGAATATGTTATGATTCAGATTACAACCGGCCGTAGTTGTGTTATTTAAAGCAACTTGATGCACAGAGCTTGTGAGTAGCTGTCTGTGAAGGAAATTGTCACCTTCTAATGTTTTCTGTACAACAAACTATTGTTATGGACAATAAGATTAGAGCAGAGGGTTCACACACCCACACACCAGTCATCGTAAGTAACAGTTAGTGAAGTTGCTGTATTTTTTACTGATCCTATGCAAAGCCATGGAACACACACATAGAGAGAAGGCAAATAAAGACTGTAAAATGTGGGTTTGATAGAATAACTGTATGACAGAACACTGTGTGTTTGGATTGGTTTCAATCAATAAACATCTGACTAATATCCCCACTAAAACAGCCCAGACGCAGCCCCTAGACACTGAAATGAGAGAATCCCACTTGGACTCATCCAAAGAGTTCTGGCCCAAGTGGATTGACTATACCCTAGAGCCGCGGTGACGAACCCATGGTGCACCCAGATGTTCATGGACCATAATTCCCATCAGCCCCGCCAGCATGGCCACCGCCATATCGCCAGAGCATCATCACTCCATCTCTGGGACAGCAGTACATGTGCTCCAACCCACAGAGTTCTCAACCCCTTGAGAGCTGACCCTTCAGAACTCCCCAGAATTTCCCCAGGGTAGCTGTCACAGAAACTGCACGTAACCCCTTTCCCAGGTGATTTATTCTATCAGCAGTGATTTGAAAAAGAGCTTTTCTGTCATGCCGCCCTGTAGAGTTGGTAAGCTGAAAGCCGGCTAGTTCACTCTTATTACATCCCTCTGTAACACACAGCCACAGTCCAATTGTCAAGTAAACCTAACAGCACATTTTATTATTAAGGAAAGTGTTGGAACTGTAATGAGCATATTGTGACAGCCAGTTCTGGCTAAACACAACACTACAAGCTGCATCTAAAACTTTTGATCATATCGACTTGTGTTTGGTAAGTAAACCCTTCACTGACACTTCATTAATATGTGCTATGTTTTGGTGGGCCACAAATCGATCCAGACAGCCCCCCTAAATTCCACTGCTTTTAGGGGGGGCTGAATTTCACATCTGATGCCAGTTTGGAATTCTAGTATCACATACAGTTGGGCTCCTCTCCATAGACCCTGCTCTCCCTTCCCTGCTGTCTCAATTCTATTAACAAAAGCCTTAGTCAACATCGCCCATCTCCTTACTCAGAATGTAAGCTTACATAGTCTCTAGGTGTGGGGCCTGAAGATGTGACAACTGACTTCCAGGCTACAGAGGTCAACACACTCCACCTTTGGAGGGTAGGACTCTATGGCAGTGGTGGCAAACCTTTGGCACTCAGGATGCTGGCGGATTCACTCCCATCAGCCCCCGCTGCATGGCCAATTGGGGCCGGGATGGGAAATGTAGTCCATAACTGTCCCTCTGAGGTCCTTTCACTCCCCTTAAAGCTACTCATTCCTGGACTCTTACTTCAATATCTCCAGGAATTTGCCAGTCTGGGGTTGGTGACACTATTTAACTGAAGGGTTCTCTGTAGAAGAAATGTGGCCATGTTCGAAAACTGCACAATGTGGAATGGCTGCACATACAAGACCTTTGATCAGCATGTGCATGTCCAAGTTCCAATAAAGCTGCAATGATGGAATTGCCCCTTGCTGCCAGACCTCTCACTCAGAATAGGAAACCAAAACAAACAGCACATTGTATGAAGGTCTACAGCAACCCTATAATATACTCATCCCATGTCAGTAGCTTGATTATTGGCACTTCCTTTTGCTCCTGTGACAGGGTTGCCTGTATAAAACTTGTTCATGTGGTTATCACAGTTCACAGGTGCTGGGCTAAAATATACAATCAGAAACTCAGAAACCCTTGTATTGTCGTAAGGTTTTCAATGCCAGATTCAACTTGTTGTGGTGAGTTTTCTGGTTGTGTGATGTTGTTCAGATCTTGTTCCTAATGTTCTCGCTCTGCATCTATGGCTAGCATATTCAGAGGTGTATCACAGAGAGAAGTTCTTTGTTACACACTGTAGTCTAGACTGTTCCTCTGAAGATGCCAGCTACAGATGCAGGCTAAAACGTTAGGGAACAAGATCTACTCAGACCACTGCCACAGCCCGGAAAATCCACCACAACCCAGAAACCTTGTTTGGAAAATACTGTAACTTTCTTCCCAAGGTGTATGTCCTGATATTCCAATCATCACCGTGTCACTAGAACGGGTAAGGCAAAAAATCAGATGGAGCCTGTGGACATTTTGTGAATTTTGAGAATAGGGAATAGATTCCACCACAAAATGACTGCTGTGAAGGGCCAGGGCTCAATCATCAGAAATGGCTGCCATGAAGTACTGAGCCACTCAATGCAGATGTTGTGGAAGCTGTAAGTCGGCACTCTCTAGCATGAATTCAGTTGTTTCTGGTTCTCCGAAGTTCAGGAAAACCAGGATCAGTTTCTTTCACTTGGGAGAAGACTTTGGGAAATAAGTAAATTGGTAGCAAGACACCATCAGCAGGCACCATGGTGTCTATCAATGCCCACTGGGGGAGTAACACTCTAGGGGAATCCCCAATTCCATATTATAATGAAAGCACAGGCTACATGCTCTCTCATGCACAAAATGTGAAAATATCAGAGTTCCTTCATGTGGTCTAATATCTGAAACGAAGAAGGTTCTATCTAAGCTATTGTCAAAAAAACTGCACCAGGCTCAGTTGATCATTAAAAGAAAGGAGATGACTGCTTGCTCCAACCCTGGCCTTTGTCTGTCACACCAGGCCGGGTGGGGGGGTGGGTGGGGAAGGGGGCGGAGGGGGCAGCCTTTGATTCCATTTGAGTCTGATTTTATAGTGCCTGCACTCCTCCCTTCCAGAAGCAGTGCTGAGTTGGTTCTTTTTGGAGGGAGAGAGAGCAGATCACGGCTTTTGTGGCATTTCTGTAATATGTTTGTTTATAGCTGCACAGGAAGCACAGGCTCTGCCAGGGCAATTGATATGCTAGAGCTGCTGTGGTCCTTGGTAAGGAATTGGGGTTGGGTTGTTCTATCTAGGGTTGAACTCCTGAGATTTGGGATAGAACCTGGGGTGGGATTAGGATCCTAGTGAGGTATAACACCATAAAGTCCACCTTGACAGCCTCCCTTTCTCTCCATGAGAACTGGGATCTCTGTAGTCTGGAGATGATCTGTAACTCTGGGGATCTCCAGGTTCCACCTTAGACTGATGTGATATTTTCCAGGTTCTATACCACAAACGCCTAACCACCTATTAACATACACACCTCTATTGAAGACATTAATCTCTATTAAAGGCAGGGATCTTTTTTTTTTCTCCAGGCTGTTTCAACCTGCAAATTATAAGTTAAAAGGGGCCACCCCTTAACAGTCCATGCCTAGTAAGGAGCATTAGAATATTTTGTTCTCATGCCAGGTGTGTGTCATTTCAGGTCAGTTCATCTACAGCAATCCAACATTTCAACTATAGCACTTTATATACCGCTCTGCAGTCGGGTTGCATGGATGTATTTGGAAGCTTTTTTCTCTCTCTCCTTCTGTTCTTAGAAATCGGCCATACAGCTGGGAGAAGTTAAAAGAGTACAGCTACCTTAAGACTGTATTAATTTACAAAACCAAATTCACTACATAAAAGCCATTCTAGTTAATGGCCTACAGACAACAGCACCAGCAACATGGTTAAATTTCATAAGCTTAAAGAGGTGGTGGAAAGTTTACAGACACAAAAAATGGGTCTGTGAAGTCATAGACTTCTGTGCTCTGAGTAAAGCTGTGCTTAAGGTGAAAGTAGAGGTAATATAAAATGAGAGTTCACGGAGCAACCTCCAGTCTCGGTCAGAAATTGAGTGCAACTGGTTTTATTAGCTGATTTTAATGGCTTGTTTTTATTATTTTTAGCTTGCTTTATTTGGTGAGCTGCATTGAATAGATTCTGAAATGCTAAACTGTCTGAAGAAAATGTCTTGTCCCTTTAATAGAGGGTTAATGGGATTTATTTACCTCCATGTCCTGAAAAGCTTCCAGCAGCCCATTTCTACACATTAAGCTCTCTATTAAAGTTGGCTGGGGCATTTCCTAGGCCTGTGGGCAACATTATTGGAAGAGATGGCATATATATATATACTAACGAAGTGTGGGTGCTGCCATTATACAGTCTTGCTCCTCTTCCCACTTTTTTTTACGATATGTACATTTCTATCCTTGACTCTATACCCCTATACTCTCTGGCTGGGGAACCAAAAAAGTACCACGAATATTGCTGTAATTATTTGTTTACCTATTTCATGTTAAGTAAAAAAGCAACTTTAATGTGCAAAACAGCCTCAGGAGAGGGAGGAAGTTTCAGACCTCCCAGGTGTGCCAAGCCTAACCAGTGTTTTGTGCAGGTGGCTTCAACTTTAGAGGTTCAGAATGTGGTTTACCTGCTTGAACACGAGCCCTTTGTGCATGCACTACTTACCCCAGGCTACTTACACTACTTCTACTTACTCCTTTGCACTGGTTTTTTTCCCATGTTTTTTTGAGGGGTGTAGATCCAGGATTTCTCTGCGTGAAATATCTCCATCAGGCATTTTCCCACAATGAGTCAGGTATTTTCCCCACAACCAAAAAAAAAACATCCTTGGAGGGAAACCGATCATATACCTGATGTTTTTTTTTTATCAATTTCTCCCTCCACATCGCAGTCTGGCCAGCGCTCTGCTAGACGTGGAGGAAGAACCCAGGTGATTACGACAGCCCCTAGTTTACTTTCATTTTCCTTTGCCACTGTTGCTGCATGCGAACTGTCCCATTTTTCCACCATTTTACTGGCTGCAGCTCAGCAAGGTGGGAAAATAAACCAGCCTGTTCTGTGGTGTTTGTGGCTGGGAGCAGGAATATACTGCTTTTTAAAAAAAAGAACCCCAAATTTCATGTTTTTTTTGAAGCATGCTGGATATGGAAATCTTGCAGGGCAGGCCCTGTTAGACCAGGAAGACATGCGAAATCATGGCTTCAACCTGATGATTCACCTCCCAATATATTGACAGTGGAGAAAAAACGAGTCAATCCCACCATTTTGCTCGCCTCTTGCTTCCTCATTCCCCTCTCGATGCAATCGCATGGGGAGCTGCTTTTTTCGTGTCAATGTCTCTTTGGTCTAGTGTTAATTTCATACTAATTTTATGTCACTCTTGTGGCTCCATCACCCAACAGTACTCCCCTCAACATGAAAATTTTAAAACAGCCCCTTTGATCCTTGGAAGCAGGGCCTGGAAGAGCAGGGAGAAGCTGTTGTTGTGTGTGGAGGAGGAGGAGAACCCGAAGAAAAAAATACACATTGTGATTCCTTTCAGTCTCCTGAACTTGAATCTAACTCTTTTGCATCTAGCAACTTACTATGAGATGTCCCTCCTGTTTCAAGTATGGCTCATTATTTGGTATCTGACTTCAATTCATGTATTGTGTTCCTTGCACTATCTGACCAATTCATGTATTGTGTTCTTGCACTAACTAATGGGAATTGTAGTCTTGTAGTTTGGTGAACATATACCAACATGATAAATGCTGCCTAGAGCAGCAGTGGTGTAGTGGTTAAGAGCAGTTTCTAATCTGAGGAACTGGGCTTGATTCTGTTCTGTCACTCTGAGTTGTAGAGGTTTCATTCCAGGAACTAGATCAGCTGCACTCCAACACATGCCAGCTGGGTGACCTTGAGCTACTCACAGTTCTCTTCTGAGCTCTTCAGCTCCCACCTACCTCACAGGTTTGTTGTGAGGGGAAGGGTTTGTGTTTCCCTTGGATCTCTTAGAGAGAAAGGGGGATATACATCCAACTCTTCTCTAGCATACAATGCAAAAAAAGAAGCATGTACATTGTACAACATTTTACCGATTTAATCTGAATGTACAGGTATGGCAAAACAGCAAGTGGGTCACTTGAATGACCTGACCATGTCTGTAGGTGCTACAGAAGCTTCCCCAAGATCCAAGACAGAAGCTGTATATGTAAATTAGGGATTGTGCATTTGAAAGCCAAATTGCTTTTTTTTTTTAAAAAAAGGCTTGATAGGTTACAGTCTGAAGAGATAGGAGATAAAATAACCTTGCCTAACACTCCTAGGACACAATTGGTAACCACTCTTTTCTCCATATTCTGTCCCACCATTAGCCTTTTATTCAGAGTATAGATAACACATCAAACAATCATATACTGTGACACATCCATTTCCTTTAAAACCAACCATAGGTTTCCTCATAATCAAAAGCTGTGTTGTAATTTATGAAACACAAAACTGATTTTCTTCCTTGTACCCCTCTCACACTCCAGTAACCAACGTGAAATTTCCAGGTATAATCTCAAAAAATTCTTCAAGCTTGAATCCAGATAGAATATCAGACATTTCTTGTTCCATATACCATAAGAGTTTATTAAAATGACAAGTTGAGCATCACTTTGCCTACTCTTTGAGAAATTAATGTGATGGTAATTTCTGCAATCTTTGATGTCTCCCTTTTTGGGAATTGAATAAATTAAGGTTTCCAGACTATGGGCCATTGTTTCTTGTTTTCCATATTAGTTGGCATATTCTTGTTAAGATTTTGATGGATTCCACTCTGTGGTTTGAAGGCTCTCTATCTGTGCCATAAGATGGTAAAGATTCAAGGAAATCTCCTAGAATGTTGTGGATGATTTTGATGTTTCATCTGGTAGGCTTCTGTGTCTCTTTATGCGGTAGACCCAAGGACAACCCCCAACCCCTTGCCAGTATTTGTAGGGTGGCTGGGATGTGGGAAATTGCCATAACTTTGATAGCATGATGTTGCCCCTCCCCACCACCACCTGAGTCCCTTTGCCCCTCAAGCCTATTTCTAGGTGATCACCTGAACTGATGTCTCAGCATCTGTGGTGTCACCCCACCAACACACACACATCATTCTTCCTCCCAGTGCTCAACTGTTTGGCAACTGGGAGACCCTGGTGGTTGGGACAAGCATTGACCCAGGCAGTCTGGTATTTTCACTGATTGTCCAGGAAAAAAACACTGGAAAAAAATTCAGAGTTTTTTCCAAATAGTGAAATTTGAAAGTACATGACTGTTTGTGTCATCTGCAAGCTGGACAAAGCTCAAAGAGCAAAACATATTGTTTAGGCTTCGATTGTTGAGGTGGTCATTATTGTTGTCATTGCCCTCTACGTTTAAGGATGCCCCCCCCCCATGTTTAAAGGGATGCCCCATGTTTAAAGATACCGTTTAGGGCTTCGATTGCTGAAGTAGAGTCCGCCAGGGCAAACAGTGCTGCTTTGTGCTGTTTGCCCTGGGGAGGAGAGGGAACATCGCTAGGCTGGTATTTTAATGAAATATATCTGGCATCCCAAACATGGGGGGCAGCTGTTGGCAATGATGTGGCATTACTTGGGGAACCACACTCTAGGAATTACCAGAAACCTATATAACAGCTTGTCTTTCCCAGTTCCACTGTCGGAAACAAGTGGTGGGGCAGATTCCATGCCTTCATCAGGGGCTGGGCAACCCCATCGGTGGGTTTAAGACAGTGAAATTGTCTGTCCCTTTGAGGGAAATGGCTCAGCAAAGCATCCCTCCTGGAATGCCTAGGCTGAGGTGCATGCAGCTCTCTGGAGTGTCAGCTGTGAATCTGATCTCTCATCAGCAGGATTTCAGCAGCCACCAAGCAATCCTGAAGTTGTACAAATCCTGCTTCTTGCTTCTACAGGCTGTGAAGCCAGGTGTTTAATATGCTAAAAATCCTGTGCAGCTACACAGCCTACTCTGCTTTGCAGACATACACATAATAGGGCCCCGGTCATTGTTTGCTTGTGTTCTCTGGATGAGGTTTTCTCCCTCCATGCCCTGAGCTCCCACAGACCAGGGAAAGGGACTGCCACCCACATGTACCCATCGTGTGTACTGGCAACATAAATTCAGAGGGGGAAACAAGACACAATTTTTTGCAACAGGAAGCAATTTGCTATTGGTGCAAGCTACCAGTAGGGTGGGGGGGTTGGATAGGTTTTCCTTCACGCTCCAAAAAAACAGCCGGAAACCCATGCTTCATATACAGACTGTCAAATTCTAATAAATTGATTGATTGAATTCAAACACAAAACAATTACACATGAAGAGTTTCACAATCTGGGTGTCTGGCTATTGCAGTTTGAAATGACGGAGGCTCTGTGCTTTCACATTTAGGAGCCAATGCTTAGCCTGTACCATGAAGAAAGAAATATTTGCCAGCAGGCAAACAACATCTCTGGCTAATAGGGATCAGCAACTAGCAAATGTGGGAATCTAGACCGCTAAAGAGTTCCACATTAAAACCGGCTTCTGTTGCCAGTTTAGAAGCAAAAGATATGTGGAGAAAGTTACTTTTAGTAACAAAACTTTCTTAATCAAGGAGTGAGGGTGTAGGTTAACACAATAACAACTCCTAATCTATACCCCTCATTCCTTGCATGAGAAAAGTTCTGTATTGTTAGGGCTTACCAACCTATATGTAAATAAGAAGAGGAGGAGGACCCAGGAGGAGGAGCTAATTTATACCCCACCTTTCTCTCCTGTAAGGGAGACTCAAGGTGGCTTTGGCAGCCCTTTTCCTCTCCCCACAACAGACACTTTGTGAGGTAGGGTGGGGATGAGAGAGTTCCAAAGAACTGTGACCAGCCCAAGGTCACCCAGCAGGAAGGAGCATGGAAACACATCTGGTTCACCAGATAGCCTCTGCCACTCAGGTGGAGTGGGGAGTGGGAATCAAACCTGCCTCCGGATGAACCCACCTGCTCTTAAATCCACTGCACCATGCTGGTTCTGCTAATTTAGGGCTGCCAACCAAGTGTTAAAGTTTACCCAGGATTTGGGATGGGGGACCCCTGGCGAGGGATGTGGATCGAGAAGGGAGGGACCCCAGCAGAATATAGCACATAGAGCCCACCCTCCAAAGAAGCCAGTTTCTCCAGGGGAACCGATCTTGGTCATCTGGAGTTCACTCCATCACAGCGTGGGAGATCTCCAGGTGCACCTGGATGTGTAACTACATAGAGTTCTCCTGGGATACATTTCCAAACAATTTGAGATTAGTTCACCTGGAGGAAATGGGTCAGCTGTGGAAGATGGGTTCTATGTCATGATATCCCAACTGAACTCCTGCCCTTCCCCCAAAACCTGCTGTTCCTGGGCACTGCCCCAAATCTTCAAGAATTTCTCAAACTGAGTTGGCACCCCTAGATGCCACCAGAGGTGGGATCCAGCAGGTTATCACGGTTCCCAAGAGTAGGTTACCAATTATTTGTGTGTGCTTCTAGAGGAGTTACTAATGGTGATTTTGCCATGTGATTTTACCTAGTTATGCCCCTCCTCAGCAGTAGCTATAGAACTTGAAGCAGTCTAGCAGGAGGTGCACCAGCGCAGCCTGCGCCTGTATGCATTTACTTCGGGCCTAAGGACTCCACATGAGCGGGCAGCCCCTTTGCCATAGCTCCCTTCCAGGAATGCCCTCGGTCCTTTGCCACAGCCACTCCGCCGTGCTCCCCACCCAGGCCACTGGCGCCACGCCACAGTTTGAATCCCACCACCAAGTGGGAACCTGTTACTAAAATTTTGGATCCCACCACTGGATGCCAGTTTGTCGTTGCTGTGGCTCTGAGGTCAACAGCTTATGATCTCAGTTTCTGATCTTAATTGAGCCCACAGGCAGCAGCGAGCTCAGGCTCAGCTAAGCCTCTAATCTGGCCCTCCTGTATTTGAGCCTCAACACCCCAAGACCCTTCCCACTTCCCCTGCTCTCCTCCCTTAGCACCTGGAGTAGGAAGGGATCTGCCAGCAGCCCTTCCCCTGTAGCAGAAACACTACAGCCAGCTAAATTGATAAATCTATCATCATCCCCTCAATGTGCTCTTCATGCTGCAGTCCTGGAGCCCAACTCTCAATCCCTCCTCTGTGCCACTCTTAAGCTTCTATTTACAGTAACAAGTATAAAATATTTACACAAGCTATGCAAGATTTTGAGTTCCAGTTGGAGCCTTGATATTAAATAATGGTGCATAATAAAGCACAGTAGATGCATTAACCAGATGGATGGGGACCTATTGCCATTCCAGTTCTCCAGTTCTGGATTCATCATCAAAGAGAAAGAAATTTGATATGTGAAGCATTAGATGGTGCTGTGTATTCCCAGCTCTCATCCCACCTGCATCAGGGATCCAGCTGTGGAATTTGGAGACTCTCTCCAGGTTGGGGTACAATTTTGTCCCCTCTCGCTGCCTACTCTTTCTGACACGTATTTATGTATATCCTGAAGTTCATAGCCACTGGTTTTCAGGAACTTCTCCCACTCTTTGCAGGGCCTCGTCAGATAAGAATTGTTTCACCAGGCTTACGGTTGAGGGCAAGTTGCTCTCTCATTGGCTGAACGATCTTTTCCCATTTCTTAGATCATGGTCACCAACTTAGCACTTAGTACCTTATATTTAATTTAGAGCCTCTAGTTCTATGTTTGGTAACTATGTATTTTTTCTTTTTCCCCCCCTTAATACGGTCTTTTCAAATTTAGGAAACAGAACGGGTTCAACTGGAAGACTGTAATTCTGACTGTGCCATTTGGACTGGCTATAAACCATTACGATAGTGGCTTTGATCAATAATGGATTTAAAATCTGGTTTATTATTATTCTATATTATGTATATTTTAAACTTGTTGGATAGCTGATCTGAGCCCCTGTCTTGGATGTAGGAGAAAAGATATAAAATGAATGAATGAATAAATAAATATATACATAATTAATAAGCACACTTGCCCCCTCAACATCAGAGGAATCTCTATTAATGTTGGGTAAACTTTGGTTTGAAATTCCTAGAGATTTGAGGGTGATTTGAGACTTGGATAGAGCACAGTTTAGATGAGCTCAGCAGGGATGTGACATTACATTCTGTGATATAAGCCCATAGGCTGGAAATGGCTCCCAACTCCTCCCTCCCTTCATGTGAGGTAACTTCCTCCCATAAAATTGTAGAATTCTAAATGTCACACTTCAGACACTCTGCTTTTTTCTCTCTTTTTACATCATTTGTAGGTTTCTCATGTGTGCCTCTATATGTCACTCTAACCCCTTCATGCTACATTTTTATGCTGGTGTAACTGTCTGCTATCCACCATGCTTCACTCAGCCTAAAACAACAACACCAAATTCCACCCTCAAAATCCCTCTTTGGGTTTTTTTTTTCACAGTGTTAGGCAGAGGCGGAGCAAGTGGACAGTGCGCCCAGGTTTCATCAACACTCTATACCCCTTCTGTGGTGCAGCTCACTGCTGTGGTGCTGTCTGCCACTCGGGCCCGAACCTAGAATGCCATGCCATGCTCCCCACGCTCATTGGCTAAGTGGCTCCACCTGGGAGCATTATGCCTTGCCCTGTGGGTGCACACCACACCACTGAAGAACAGCCGTCTTAGTTCATCAACTCTATATCGCTAATCTAGGCCTGTTGTTTCTCCTAGATATTATGGTATACTGTAGAGACTAAGTGAGAACTGATTGTATAATATGATATACCATAGATTCCACTCTCCTTCCATTTCCTTCATGAAAAATAGTCTCTGTAGATCAGAGATCTGCTGCAATTCTTGGGAGAACTCCAGACCACACTTGAGTTCAGCAATCCCAGTTATTTGACAGAAGTGTTACCAAGCCTAGTTGGTAATGATAGCACATTTCTGCCTGTTTGAAACAACACTTATTTCTGCATTTGGTTTGAAAGATGCATGAGAAACTTAATGTTAAAAGTTCATCGTGTACTTTATGGGATTGCTCTCGAACAGAAACAAGACCAAAGTTGGCAGAAATAATAAATAGGTTTTTTTCATAGGGTTTGAAAGAACGGCTGCTGCTTATGTTTGATATGCTTCTGGTGAACAGACTTGGGAAGGATTTTGTTTCAAAAGCTTGTTTAGGTTCGGCCATGGAAACTTATCCTTCTCTGAAACCACTTTCAACTATCTTAGAAACTATGTCTGTAGGACTGCTGTATTGCATGAAGTTCTAATTATGGAAATGTCAAAGGATGACTCCAGAAATCCATACAGATGTTTTCAACAAAAATACTGAAGCACTTGATACAGATCTCAGAAGCTAAGTTGATGGCCTGGTTAGTTTGATGGAAGACCAGCAAGAAAGTCCAGGGTCATGACAAACTACCTCTGAACATGTGTGTGTATGTGTGTTTATGCATATGCTTACCCTCCCACTGAAATCATTAATCACCACAGAACCCCAACCATGTTTTACTCATAACCTCATGGCTGTTACCTGTGGGTAGATGTGTATAAAATATTTAATAGCAATAAAGCATCTATAGTAACTAGCTCAAAGAACTCTAGTAAGTTTGTAAGACAGGATTTGCCTCTGCAAAAACCATGCTGACTCTTTCTCAGCAGGTCTTGCTTTTCTACATGTTTTATAATTTTATCTTTAATGATAGATTCTACTAATTTACCAGGAACAGATGTCAAACTGACTGGCCTGTAATTTTCCGGGTCCTCCCTAGATCCTTTCTTAAAGATTGGTGTGACATTGGCCATCTTCCAGTCTTCAGGGATGGAGCCTGATTTCAGGGATAAGTTGCGCACCCCGCAGGTCTGGCTCTGGTCAGACTCTAACCACAGCCTTCATGCTGCAGAGTTTGGAACTAGGTGTCCTCTTAATAGGTTCTGTAAGAGGGAGGGAACTAGGGTGACATGGTTGACTTTGTGACCCATGCGCAGAAGGTCAGACCTTGCTTCTTGACGTGAAGGATACTGAGACAGGGGCAGGCAGTAGCCTACAGAAGAGGCTGAACCACACAACACTACACTTAACCAGATCTTTGGTCTATCAAAGACAATGCTGTCTGCTCAAACTGGCTCTCCAGTGAGTCAACTGGGTCAACATGGTGGTTAGGAGCAGGTGGACTCTAATTTGGAGGACCAGGTTTGATTCCCCGCTCCTCCACCTGAGCAGCGGGACTCTTATCTGGTGAACTAGGTTCGATCCTGCACTCCTCCACATGAAGCCTGCCGGGTGACCTTGGACCAGTCACGGTTCTCTCTGAACTCTCTGAGCCCCACCTGCCTCACAAGGTGTCTGTTGTAGGGAGAAGAAGGGACAGGAGTTTGTAAGCCGCTTTGAGACTCCTGTAAGGAGAAAATGCTACTGGAGCACGGCCATGCAGCCTGGAAACCCCACAACACCCCAGTCTTTCCCTCCACTTGCTCCCTGGTTCTTTTGGCCTAGAGATGCTGGGAACTGAGCCTGGGACTTTCTACATGGAAAGCAGATGCTCAACCACTGAGCCACGTCAATTTCTGCCAAATGCTGACCCCTCCGTTCCATTCTGCAGCCCCTCGGTTGCAAGGAAGATGAATGACAAGAACAGAAAGGTCCCCTTCTGGGCTGCAAGGAAACCCTGCGGGTGCTTTTTCTGTGCCTAGAGATGAGCGTAATACGGATGGGGCACTAAACAGGCAAACTCTGTCTTCAAATGGCCCCCTTTCTCCCCCAGGCCCACTTTCTGCCTTGGCCAAACCCCAAGAGAACTCACCACACGACAAGGAGAATCACACTACTATAACAAGTGTTAATGCCAACAATGACTATAGTATTGCATATATACAGTAGTCACAAAGTGACACAAATAAAGAATGAAGTCCATTCATGAATCCATAAGGTTCTCCCGATGGTAATAATGTTGTATAAATATTTTCACTCACAGTCCAATAAATATTTTCATTCACAGTCCAATGGAAAAACAAGACGGAATTGGACTGTGAATGAAAAAAAAATTTTTTTGGACTGTGAATGAAAATATTTATTTTATTTTTATTTATTCTTTGGATTTTTATACCGCCCTATCCCCTAGGGCCGTGGTGGCGAACCTTTTGCACTCCAGATGTTATGGACTACAATTCCCATCAGCCCCTGCCAGCATGGCCAATTGGCGGATGGGAATTGTTGTCCATAACATCTGGAGTGCCAAAGGTTCGCCACCACTGCCCTAGGGGCTCTGGGCGGTGTACAACATATAGACATAATACAGTCATAAAATAGCTGAAACCTTTAAAAGCAGCGATAGAAACAATAAAAGACTGAGTATAGCAAATATAATAAATATGGGTATAAGTGGCGTCCGACAACGCCATTTTCAAAATCCTCTCCCAATCGGGAGAACCTTATGGATTCATGAATGGACTTCATTCTTTGTTTATGTCACTTTGCGAATACTGTATATATGCAATACTGTAGTCATTGTTGGTATTAACACTTATTATAGTAGTGTGATTCTCCTTGTCGTGTTCTCTTGGGGTTTGGCCAACCCTGTTCTTGTGTCTTTTTGCCTGATTTATTTCTTGCCCTTAGTTCTTCTTTTCCACATTCCGCCTTAACCCTCCAATCCCGGGGAGGCGGCTGGCTCAGGTCAGTCCTCACAGTGCTCTTTGGTGATGCTCCAGCCGCTGATGTAGCAGTTGGATAAGTCCACCAGCCTCACGGAGCCGTCGGGGACGCAGGCCGGTTGGATGTACTTGCTGCACTTGACCGGCTGGTCCAACTCCAGCAGCGCGATGTCGTTGGCCGCCAGGCCCGGCTGGTACTGCTCGTGAAGCACCACTTGCTTGGCGAAGCGCACGTGCACCTCTGAGCCGAGGGCCGACAGATTGGAGGCCCCGATCACAGCTCGCCAGTGGGGGAGATTCCTGAGGAGGAGGGAGAGGTGCAGAATACGAGTCACGGGTGCGAATGGCGGAAGGCCCAATTAGCAAACAGGCGAAGGGAGTCTGAGAAAAGGAGGCGCCGGTCGATTCCGCACTTGTGTTATCGACCTAAGTTCGAGCTGCGTTCAATCTAAGTGCTCCACACAACCACTGGGATCGATGTGGTTTTGTACCAGCTTCGCCCCGTGTAACGGTTGAATTTCCGACTCAGGTTAGGAACTACTACTTTTTCAGGGAACCACGCTCGAACTCAGCTCGATTCCAGTAAAGTGCGGAATCTCTGGTGCCAGGAGTCCCCCATTCAGCCAATCACAGCTGAGTGTTTCGGGCACGCGTACAGCTGGAGAACCGCCGCGGTGAAAATCGTGCCTAATTTTTCCCCCTCTTCTTTCTTGCATTCGAAGTGATGGCTGGTCACACAAACGGCGCACAATTTCCGCATACCAATGTAAGCGGCCAATCAAAAAACGCCACCTTCGTCCCTCCATTCCTGTGGCAGTTTTTTTTATAATGTCTGTGGGGATAGACAGAACCTGGCCGTAGAACAGTAGCCAATCGGAACGGAGCGGTGAAGAGGCACAGGATGATTCCGCCCTCTGAGCTGGGATCAAGCTGGTTGCAGTGGGGAACAACAATGGCTTCGACCCAGGTTAGTACCCTTCTCAGGGCACTGGGTCGAACCTATTTTACTCGTGTGCGGAATCGCCCACTGGCACCTTTAAAAAGGGTCAGCACATCAGATAGCTGTTGGAGTACCTGGAGACACCCCCCCTCCAGGGGATTCCGCTCTCATCCTGTTCCCCATGCTATTTTGAACAGACAACATCTGCTTTTGCTACTATGGGGTCACAACGATGTGGCACGCGCTGTGGGTTGGAAGGGCTTTCGCACATGTCACAAATGGACTCGTAGTCACGGGTTTGAGTTGTTACCCTTCTTAGTTAAAAAGCAAATGGAAATGAAACAAAATACTTACTTTGGACAAGTGGCGCTAGTTTCTTACTTGCCGGAAGATCTTGTATTTAATTTTTTAAAAATCATGAATAACAAATAGAAATGACAATGTGAGGCAATATGAAACTTTAAACGCCAACGTAATTATATAAATGGCATTCTGTTTTTTAAAAATCTTTGGGACTGTCTCTTCTGGTATATCCCCTGAAGGTCGCTGCGGTCAGCAAGTGAAATTCGCTGGCCATCCCTGGCCCTAAAGAGATCCGGCTAGCCTCAACCCAACAGGGCCTTTTTGACCCTGGCCCCAACCTGGTGGAATGCTCTATCTAATGTGACCTGGGCCCTGCAGGACACAGTACATTCATTGGCTGTCATTGATGCGTATGGCATGGTAGCCGCATCCCTGCCAGTATCTCCCCTCACCTTTTATTTCCGAAGCAGTGAGCGGCAGTGAGAACCCACTGGGCCGTGACGAGGGAGCCTTCACAGGAATGCTTGTGCCCCGTCGGTGCGGGCAGCTGCAAGCTGACGACCCAGGGCCAAGCGCCGGGCAGGGCATCGGCTCCTCCCACTGTTTGCATGCTGCCACCATTCTTGGGCACCAAGGGACGTTTTCCGCAAACGCTAGAAGGAAGCAGGATAAATAGGAAGCTGCCGTCCGTGTTCTGTTCCACCTGTCCCACCTGAGGACGGCTGGTCTTTCCGCAGCACAAAAGGACCTTTTGGCTGAGGCCGTTCTCCACAAACCACCTCTGTTCTCTCCTGTACATGGTGTCATGAGGCAGCCCTTGGGTACTTATCAGGACACAGAGGACTCGGGGGCAGAACCTGAGGACACAGTGCAGCCAGAGTTAGCTGCTCCTGAGGAAGACCAGGCAGCAGAGCCAACGCCCAGCCCCTCCCTACCTGATGCCGTGCAGGTAGAGGAGCTTACAGATCCTACTGGAGAACCCAGTGATGAGCCAGCTGTTCACAGGAGGCAGAAGCAGAGGCTGCTACTGCAGAAGCACAGAAGGAGTGCTCGTTTGGCAGCAAGGTATGGGAGAGTAGAAGTCTCTGCATCTGATGAGGATTAACTCCTTGCAGAATCCCAGCCCCCTGAGCAAGGCCCTCTATATAAGCCTGGCTGTGAGCTTGCTTCTGCCTGGGTGCAACAAGTGTGTTACCTGTCACTGCTGTGAGCCTGGTTCTTCATTCATTCCTAGCCTGCTCCTTGGTTCTCTTGTGCCTTGACCTATTGGACTGTGGCCTGACTATGCCTTGACTGCCGCCTGCCTTGACCCATTGGACTGTGACCTAAGCACGCTTGTGCTTGCTGTCCACTTGGCTCTATGGGGCTCTGTGGGGCTGGCAGCACAACATGACTTGGTCTGCTGTCACCACTCATCTACCTCCATCTGCAAATTCAACTGAGGCCCAGGACTTAGTGGCAGCTTAGAGTTGAGTAGACGCCACCTCCCCCTCTTAGAATTCTGCAGGAAACCCCCCCCCCCGCAACTCACACACACACTTCTCTCCAAGAAACCTAGTGCTTTGTGGTATCCGCACCACGCTTTGGGCTCTACCTGCAGCCTCTCTCCCCACTCTACAGGCACCGTTCGGAGGGCGTCCTCCATAGGATAGGATAGGATAGGATATTTAATTATATACCGCCCTCCCCCAGAGGGCTCAGGGCAGTGTACAACATAATAGGAATAACAACAACATGATAACACAAAGCCATAAGGCTACATATAAAGACAATATCAATTTCAGTGGATCCACAAATTAACCGTTCAAGAGCAAAATAATGCTATCCGGTTAACAGCTCAGAGCGAGTTTGCTATCCAACTAACTATCCTAGAGTTCCAGCGAACCTATCAGAACATCCCGTGGGACCCTGAAATCGAGGTAAACGTGGCTATTGGCACATTCCCACAATTCGGTAAGCTCATCACTCGGTCAAAGAAGAAAACAAGGTTGGTTTTGTAAGTGGAAATTCCTAGATTCAGTTTCCTGTTTTGCAGGCGGAAAGTCCTAGATCCGTGGTGGCAAACCTTTGGCACTCCAGATGTTATGGACTACAATTCCCATCAGCCCCTTCCAGCATGGCCAATTGGCAGGGGCTAGTGGGAATTGTAGTCCATAACATCTGGAGTGCCAAAGGTTCGCCACCACTGTCCTAGATTCAGTCAGGCACTGCCAGTTAAACGCTCTGAGTTCAAAATGGTTGCAGCAGCGAATCTGGACATTTCATTCTTTTTAAAGATGTTTCCGTGCACCAGACATGCCGCCGTGGGGGACACGGGCCGGCCCCGGGCTTTCAGCCCCACCCCAGTGGTGACACTTACTCGCAGCTATTAACAATGGCAGAGCTGGGCCGGCAAAAGGTCAGGACCAGACATGGGAGGAGCAGCCATCTCATCCTCCTCGTGGCACCAGATGCGGCTCCCACCACCGCATTCTTTCGGCGCGCGTGACATCACAAAATGGAAGCATCCTGTCCGAGTCCCGTCCAATCAGCTTGTGGGGAGTATGATCTCACACAGAACGCAGGGCCTGCTTCACGTTCTTTCCTCCTCGGGAAGACATTAAGCCGCGTTCACGGAAGGATCTGGGCTGGTGCCCAAAGGCAAGCGCGTGCCCGGAATAAAGTTGTTGACTTGTTCCAATTGGAGCCGTTGTGTTTGTGGGGAAGGTCGCAGAAAGCGTTCTCTTTCTTGGCTCTGAAATTCTCGGCTCGGTGTCTCCTGGCTTGTGAGTGAATACTCATCGTGCGTTTTCAGCTTTATTGCCGGCGACATCTTCTTCCATGGGGTTTGCTGTCTGAGTCCACATAATAGAGCAGCGATGGCGAACCTTTTCGAGACCGAGTGCCCAAATGGCAACCCCAAACCTGCTTATTTATCGCAAAGTGCCAACACGGCAATTTAACCTGAATACTGAGGTTTGAGTTTAGAAAAAACGGTTGGCTACGAGGCGTGTGTCACTCGGGAGTAAGCTTGGTGGTAGTTGGTGGCTTGGCTTTGAAGCAACCGTGCAACTCTTCCAATGGGTGAATCACGACCCTAGGAGGGTTTACTCAGAAGCAAGCACCATTGCCAGCAACCGAGCTTGCTCCCAGGTAAAGGATCGCGCTTTAGTTCTTCGCATGAAAATCAGTGGGGTTGAACAGCGCTTAACAGGGTTACCTACCCTGCTTCCCCAAAACTGGGTCTTGGGTTTAATGCTAATAATCAAGCCCAGTGGCCCAAGCCAGCCTAGATTGGGGGGGGCACTCTGTTTGTGCGTGCCCACAGAGAGGGCTCTGAGTGCCACCTCTGGCACCCATGCCATAGGTTCACCACCATTGTAATAGAGCTTCTTTTGGAAGCTTCAGCTAGAGCACAGCTGCGTACCTTGGCATCACCGTCAATCTCCCAGCAGCATGGCGTAGTAGTTAAGAGCAGGTGGACACTAATCTGGAGAACCGGGCTTGATTCCCCACTCCTACACCTGAGTGGCAGAGGCTTATCTGGTGAACAGATGTGTTTCTGCACTCCTACATTCCTGCTGGGTGACCTTGGGCTAGTCACAGTTCTCTCTGAACTCTCTCAGCCCCACCTGCCTCACCAGGTGTCTGTTATGGGGAGAGGGAGGGAAAGGAGCTCGTAAGCCACCTTGAGTCTCCTTACAGGAGGGAAAGGTGGGGTATAACTCCAAACTCTTCTTCTTCTAGTCCTACCTGTGTTCCCTTCTGAACTGGCTTCCCATCCCTGCCTGGGCGAAGCTTAACCTGTTTCCTTCATTATTTTATCTGTTTTGTTTACAACATTAAAATCTGCCTTTCTGCCCTCACAAGGGCTCCAGTTGAAACCACGCAAGGTAAAAATAACACTTTATGGACACCAGACCCCCTCCTCTCAACACACATCATTAAAACAAATTTTAAACAGTTAAGTTAGTCCGAAGACATCAACCAAGAAACAAAACATGGGTCCGGAAGGTAGAAATCACTGAGGGAACACCAGACAATGTCCTCGCCCACTGGTGGGAGATGGCAACGGAAGACAACAGATGGGGGGGGGGGCATTCTAATGCTTGGGTGCTATAACCAAAAAGCCCCTTTGACCTTCTTATCCCTGAATGCCTATAAGAACATAAGAGTGAGCCTGCTGGATCAGACCAGAGTCCATCTAGCCCAGCTCTCTGCTACTCGCAGTGGCCCACCAGGTGCCTTTGGGAGCTCACGTGCAGGAGGTGAACGCAATGGCCTTCTGCGGCTGTTACTCCCGAGCACCTGGTCTGCTAAGGCATTTGCAATCTGAGATCAAAGAGGATCAAGATGGGTAGCCGTAGATCGACTTCTCCTCCATCAATCTGTCCAAGCCCCTTTTAAAGCTATCCAGGTTAGTGGCCATCACCACCTCCTGTGGCAGCATATTCCAAACACCAATCACACGTTGCGTGAAGAAGTGTTTCCTTTGATTAGTCCTAATTCTTCCCCCCAGCATTTTCAATGGTTGCCCCCTGGTTCTAGTATTGTGAGAAAGAGTCCTTTGTGGACGTGCAGGTGGTGTAAGCATTTGGTGTTGGCACAGGGTGGCTGCTCAACTTGGTGGCCGAGCAGAGAGCTTTCTGCTGCCCTGGGGTTCAATTTCCTTCCATCCCACCCCAGGTAGAACACACGTTTCTATACCAGAAGTGCTGTTGTCCATGGCTACTGACTTGGCTATCATCTTTAAGAGATTGCTAGGAGGGCTGGGGCCAGCTTTGGCTGCAGAGGGTGGGCCGGAGCACACAGACAGAAGTGCAAAAGTCACACACCTCACTTAGTTGATGTAGGACATCCATCAATGAATCTGCAGAAAATGGGAGTGACGGACGGGTCAATTCGGTTGTGCCTGTTCCTTTTCTGGGCCCTCGGTTTCCTGCCATCACCACAGTCATCAAAGAGCGCAGTGGCGTAGGAGGTTAAGAGCTCGTGTATCTAATCTGGAGGAACCGGGTTTGATTCCCAGCTCTGCCGCCTGAGCTGTGGAGGCTTCTCTGGGGAATTCAGATTAGCCTGGGCACTCCCACGCACGCCAGCCGGGTGACCTTGGGCTAGTCACCGTTCTTCGGAGCTCTCTCAGCCCCACCTACCTCACAGGGTGTTTGTTGTGAGGGGGGAAGGGCAAGGAGATTGTCAGCCCCTTTGAGTCTCCTGCAGGAGAGAAAGGGGGGATATAAATCCAAACTCCTCCTCCTCTTCTTCTTCTTCTTCTTCCTGGATTCTATATAAAATGTGGAGCGGAGCCGTTGCCTTGACATTCTCACTGAGACGTTTTCTCTCATGATGGGGACGGGTGTAAGGAATTCCAAAGAGCAGAAATAAAAAGGCTTTTGATTATAAGTCCGTTTATTCAGACATCCTGGAAAGCACACACACACGACATGGCAGGAATGAGCAACCCCGCTCAAACAACAGGTTATAATGCTGACTAACTCATCCCCCCGGCTCCGTTCTCATGAGAACGGAATTCTACTATGCGAAAGCGAGATAAGCATTCTCACAAGGTTGGTACAGGTCCTGGCCGGACGCCGGGCCAAAAGAATCTCCGTCAAGGCCAGGTTTGGCTGTAAGGGAAACAAGAACGACTGAGATCCTTACACTCTGCCTCTCCTAAAAGAAATCTCCCCCATTTCCCCCTCCCCCGGTTTGTCCGGAAAAGCTTGGTGAAATGCAGCAATTAAAGAGGGGGCATCGATATTCTCCTTATACACCCATTGATTATGGCCAGAAGAATAGCCGACCCATGACACCAGATATTGTAGACGTTTGCGAAAGAAGCGAGAGTCCAGGATAGCATCTATTTCATAATGCTTATGTCCATCAATTATAACTGGCGGGGGTGTCTCCGGAGGGTCGTGCCAGGCATCTGAAGCGGGAGCCTCCTTGAGCAAGCTGGAATGAAAGACGGGATGAATGTTACTTAGTGAATTAGGCAGATCTAAGCGAGCAGTAACATCATTGATCACTTTTGTAATCCGAAAGGGACCCACAAATTTCTTGCCAAGTTTTGAATATTTGTGCACGTCTGGAAGGTTTTTAGTGGACAAATAAACCAAAGCCCCAACACGTAAGGGAAATTCTGAGCGGTGTTTATCTGCCTGAAACTTTTGGGCTTCTTGAGCCTGTTTTAAGGTAGACTGGACTGTTTTCCAGCCTTCAGCTAGTGACAAAATCCATTGATTGAATTCTGGTGGCTGCAATACCTCCGCCGGCAGCTGGGGCAACGGCGGGAAGGATCGACCAGAGACTACTTCAAATGGGGTTTTCCGCGTACTGCTATGAATTGCATTATTGTAAGCATACTCTGCGAAGGGAAGCAATTCACACCAGTTGTCCTGATGGTAGTTTGTATAACAACGTAAATATTGCTCTAGTGTTCTGTTCGTCCGTTCACTTTGCCCGTCACTTTGAACGTGGTAGGGGGCGGCGACTGCTGGTGTGGTTCCCAATAACTCCAGGAAAGCCTTCCAAAACCGAGAAATGAATTGGGGGCCACGATCCGATACCACCTTCTCAGGAGAGGAATGCAGGCGGTAGATGTGTTGAATGAACAACCGGGCTAGTTTGGGAGCTGAAGGTATGGTGGTGCAAGGAATGAAATGCGCTTGTTTGAAAAAGAGATCTACCACCACCCACAAAACAGTGTTCCCGTGACTGTCCGGCAAGTCAGTGATAAAATCCATTGAAATAACCTGCCAGGGTCGGGAGGCAACGGGGAGAGGTTTCAGTAATCCATGAGGCTTCCCCGGTATTGACTTGGCCTCCGCACATATGGAACACCCTTTAATGTAAGACTCAACGTCCTTGCGCATAGAGCGCCACCAAAACTGGCGGCGGGCTAGATGAAGGGTTTTCACAAATCCGAAGTGCCCAGCCTGACGAGCATCATGGCATGCTTGAAGAACTTGCTTTCGAAGGGGAGGAGGAACGTACCAACACCCCCCCTTTTCCAGACACCATCCTCCAAGCGTAGCTGTGCATCTTTTTCCTCCGTTGGCAGCTCGCGTAATCCCGCCTCCTTAAATTCCTGGAGGAAGGGGGAGGCGATGGCTGGGATGGGTGAGGTGGGGGGAGACATAGAGGATTGTGAGCGGGTGACAGCCAATCCCAGCTGGGAGGGGGAGAGAACGGTGCGTGGAATATCCCGTAGGGATGCGTCTCCCCCCTCCCCGGGGAGGCGGGACAATGCATCAGCCAGCTTATTGCTTTTACCAGGGAAAAAATGGACCGTAAAGGAAAAGCGAGAGAAAAAATCAGCCCAACGTAATTGTTTAGCGGACATTTTGAGGGGTGTGGAAAGCGCAGCCAAATTTTTATGATCCGACCAGACTTGAAAGGGGTGCTTGGCTCCTTCTAACCAATGGCGCCAAGTGCTCAACGCGAGTTTGATGGCAGCGGTTTCCTTATCTCCGACAGTCCAGTTCAGTTCGGAACCAGAAAATTTTTTGGATAAATAAGCACACGGTACCAATTTATTGTCTTAATTTTTCTGCAAGAGGGCAGCGCCCAGCGCCTTGTCCGAAGCATCCACGTGAACGATGAAAGGAAACTCAGGGTCGGGATGTGTCAGAATTGGCTCAGTTGTGAAAGCTGTTTTCAGCTGCTGGAACGCTAATTGGCATTCCTGCGACCAGGGGAGGGGGGCCCCGGGCTTGGCCGCTTGGGCGTCCTTTCCTTTAGTGCGTAAAAGATCAGTGAGCGGTAAGGCAAGTTTGGCAAAATGAGGAATGAAGTCACGATAGAAGTTAGCAAAGCCTAAAAAAGATTGCAATTCCCTTCTATTGGTAGGGGCAGGCCAGTCAACCACTGCGGCCACTTTAGCCGGGTCCATTTCTAGACCGTCAGAGGATATTCGATAGCCCAGGTAGTCTATGGAGGATTGGTGGAAACAGCACTTTGACAACTTGGCAAAGAGGGAGTTATCAAGTAAACGTTGTAAAACTTCCCGGACTAAAGCCTCATGCTCTTCCAGGGTCTGTGAGTAAATCAAAACATCATCCAAATATACGACTACCCCCTTGTACAACAAATCATGTAATACTTCATTTATGAGGGCCATGAAGGCCCCTGGGGCCCCAGCTAATCCGAAGGGCATTATTAAATATTCATATTGCCCGAATTTGGTATTAAATGCTGTTAAATGTTCGTACCCCTCCGCGATGCGGACACGATAATAAGCTTCCCGCAAATCCAATTTGGTAAAAATCCGGCCTTTGCCTAGGGCATCCAAGAGGTCCTTTATTAAGGGCAAAGGATATTTGTTGGAGATGGAAACAGCATTTAGTCCACGATAATCAGTACAAAGTCTTAATGAACCGTCTTTTTTCTTAACGAATAAAACAGGGGCGGCATGGGTGTGTTTTGTGGCTCGCCGTATGAATCCGCGGGCTAAATTTTTATCTAAGAAGGCGCGGAGCTCCTTTTCCTCGGTGGGACTCATGCGATAGATCCTACCCTTAGGTAATTGGGCTCCGGGTTGTAGCAGGATCTTGCAATTGGTATCTCTATGGGGGGGAAGCTGATCGCACTCCTGTTCCTGGAAAACTCTGGATAGGTCTTGATACGCCTTTGGGATTTCTACAGCAAGGGGAGCCGACAGTACATTGAAAGCTGTAGCGATGGTTGCTTCCCCCTCCCCTACCGATGGATCTTCCCCCCCATCCATGTGATCTCCGCAGGGGGGATCTGAGAATTGAAGGATTCGTTCCTTCCAAACGAAGGTTGGTTCATGTAAAAGTAGCCATGGCATACCTAATACAATGGAGTGCTTTGTGACTGGAGCAAGAATGAAACTAATCTTTTCCCAATGATAAGTTTACCCAGCAGTACCCGGTTGGGTTTTGAACCGGGCCGGACCCTCACCACCCAGTGGGCTACAGATCCATTTGGAGTGAAGATAATGGACTTCACCAAGGGAACTTCGGTCTAAGCCGAGTTCACCGACCACTAGCGATCTCATGGAACAGTGGGGAGCAACCTGAGTCCACAAAAGTGCAGAGGCCAAAACCTACGTGCTCGTTTACTGGGGTTAGCTAAGGAAGTCAAAATAGTAATAGGCGGCGCTGCCTTCACTCACCGGATCAGGGGAAGGATTAAAGATCCACGGGTGCGGCTGAAAGACAAAGCGCAGTTTCATCCTCTTCGACATCCTCATCAAAAAGTAGCTTTAGACCCGATCATTGAGTTGGCAGGCTGGATTTGCGTGGAGAGCTTGGCAGAAGGAGTCGCGGGCCCCCGGGAGGGGAGGCTTCTGCTTCTTCGGGCAGTTGAGCAGCCAGGTGGCCAGGACCTCCGCGGTAAAGGCACAATCCCAAGCGGCGGCGGCGTTCCGGCGTGGTCTCGGCATACGGCCGGGCAGGTTTTCTAGCGGCCGGCGCCGGCGTGTTGGCTGGTTTAGGGCGTGAAGCGGCGACCTCAAACGCGAGCATAAAACGGAGCAGGCAACCACCAGAAGCCGAGCTCGATCAAATCAATCATAGCGTTCGCGGGATCCGAATAAGGATCGCACTGTTTCCACGAAGTTTAATATCCATAGCTTCGAAAAAAAATACTTGCATTTCATGCGCTTCCGGGCCAGTCCGGTGGAAGTTTACTGGCAGCTGCACGCAGTTCACGGGCAAAATCAGCAAAGGAAGCGGTTGCTGCCCTGTTGGATGGTTTTACCAATACCGGATGGCATCGTTTTCAGCGTTGGGATCTTGGAACCCGGAATGTAGCGGCTTCGGAGGAAGCCAGCTACCGTGCGCGGTATCGTCCCCACCGCAATTCATAAAGAGTAACAAATACTCAGCGGCTCCCCCATCAACCACCGACCCAATGTCATTATTTTTTTTAGCGTTCCAGAAACGATATAGATCATGAAATTCTTGCATATGAGCATCGAGTTGCAGGATAAAAGTAAGGATGTTTAGATCGCGGTGCCATCAAAGCGAGCTGGGATGGGCGGTCTGGCAGAGCCCCTCTTTCAATCACTCTAGGTGCGTGTTGGGGTTGCTGCTGCATGTAACCTGGTTGTTGTACTGGATAGTGTAGGGGCGCTGGAGGAGCAGGGGGTTGAGGGGGTGCCCTAAGTTGAAAAGCTGGAACCGGGCGGTATGGCGCTATCCGGCAGGGGGGAGGGCCGCCAGTCGCGAGGGTGAAGGTGTAGGCACCAACTGGGGAGCTCTAACCAACGTCTCCGCGTTGCCGATGCGTAGAAGTTTGCTCTCCCCGTTCAGCCAATTCCCTTTCCTTAGCGTGTTAAGGCATCTTTGATTCTTGGCGTGCAAAGCTGCCCTCTCTCGATCCAATTTGGCTCTTCGCGTCTGGTTGACATTCCTAAAGTCCAGTTCATTCTGGGTTTGGATGGCTTTTGATTAACTTTCAGCGCTGGCGCTGTAAATCCAGTTTGGACTGATCCAGTACTTTTGTCATGAATCGTCAGATTCTGTTGATACCTGATTGGCCTTACGCTTCTCTTTCCGCGGTCCAACTCCATTTTGGATTTCCTTCGCGTTGCTTTCTTCACGGTCCCGTTGCGAACTTCGGCGGCTCCCTCTTCCCACAGTTGGCCTTCAGCGTCTTTCCCAGAGCAAAGTTTGGCGTCCCGCAGCATGGCCACCGCATCGTCCCAATTTTCTTTCGAGGGCATGGGTAACGATTCGGGATCGGGATCCAGTTCCTCCTCTGATGGTTTTTCCTCCACGCCTCCAACTGCTCCACGGATTTCACCCATTCGCTCGTTCGCTCCCGGGTTTGGAACTGCCGAGGTGGTGTGGAACCCTCTTCCGATCATCGATCCAACTCTCGTCATCGTCCCTGCTTCCGCTGTAACTTTGGGACGAGCTCCGGTGCTATGCCATTGCTGATCTTTGGGAATATCATCGAAGTATTTGTCCAGGAACCTTTCAATGGATTCTTGGGTGTCAGCATGAATGGTAGATAATCCAAACTCCTCAGGGACTGGCTGCATCTGGGGTTTGTAATCCACACGTTGTCGGGTGGAAACGAACCGGTCCACAGGCGCTCGATCCATAGATAGCGCCCCAAAACTCTCATGCATCTCCACACGATCTGACCCATGTCGATCGTCCCAAGGGAAGAGAGGCAGACTCGAACTGGACCGAGGTCGGGAGAGAGTCACCAGCGAAATCGGATCATCCCCCGGATCCTCGGAGTCTGGAAGGGAAGGCTCGAAACCCTCTATGGGGGCTACCGTGCCTTCCACATGGTCAAGAGTACTCAATCTCTGCATGTTAGAACACCAGAGATCCAAACACAGTCAAGAGAAAAAATGAGTTAGTTTCCTGCCATAATGTAAGGAATTCCAAAGAGCAGAAATAAAAAGGCTTTTGATTATAAGTCCGTTTATTCAGACATCCTGGAAAGCACACACACACGACATGGCAGGAATGAGCAACCCCGCTCAAACAACAGGTTATAATGCTGACTAACTCATCCCCCCGGCTCCGTTCTCATGAGAACGGAATTCTACTATGCGAAAGCGAGATAAGCATTCTCACAAGGTTGGTACAGGTCCTGGCCGGACGCCCGGCCAAAAGAATCTCCGTCAAGGCCAGGTTTGGCTGTAAGGGAAACAAGAACGACTGAGATCCTTACAACGGGATCTGGTGTTTATATTTCCAGATTCTCTACCTCAAGTGCCCTTTGATACCTGAGGTGTACCTGCCGTTCACTTAGCCAGGTAAGCCTACAACATCGTCTGGCTTTCATGTCAAGAAACAAAGCTTCAAACTCCGGGCTTATTTATCCTAACCCCAGACATAATTTTCTCTTCTCAGATCTCAAAAGCTAACCAGGGTCAGGGCTGGTTAATACTTGGGTGGGAGGCCAGCAGGGAAGTCTTAACGTTGCGACGCCGAGGCAGGCAATGACAATATTCGTCTCTCGCCTTGAGAACCCTGTAGGGCAATGATGGCGAACCTTTTTGAGACCGAGTGCCCAAATTGCAACCCAAACCCCACTTATTTATCGCAAAGTGCCAACACGGCAATTTAACCTGAATGCTGAGGTTTTAGTTTAGAAAAAAACCAGTTGGCTCCCTTCTCCTCCGCCCCACCTGCTCAAGCAGGGGCCAGCCTGCTCTAGCCTCCAGCAAGTCCCATGCGCACTGCTCTTTGCCTCTCTAGCATCTCTGCCTCTTCTGCGCCCCCCCCCCCCTCCGGCAATAGCCACCTGGAGCACAGGCATGAGGCCTACCAGCTGAGTCCTCCCTGCTCACTGTGGTGCATGTGTAACCCCCATGCTCAGAATGGGTTGACCCAGTAAGGGGTGGAGACTCAAAGCAGCAAGAGGCTGCAGCAGACCTCATGTAGTTTGGAGGAGACGAGGCTACCAGACTCGGACCTTGATTTCTATAAGCCCTTAACACCTTGTTAAGGGTTTCTTTTTATGTTTGTAATGGGTGAGAGTTCTCCTGGAAACCTTCACCATGTTGAATCCTGTTCACCAAGCCCTTGGAGTCTTCAGGAGCCAACCCACTTGCAAGAAGAAATGGACTTGGCAGTATCAGTAGACTAAATATAAGGACTTGAAAATGCAAAACCTGAACAGGACCTTGAAGTGTGATGTTAAATGTTGATGTTTAATGTTGTATGTTAAGAAAGTCAACCATTTTGTTTTTAAAAATTGTTGTTGCAAACTCATTCCAAGTTCTGCCCCACAGAACCCACAGATAGAGGTCACACACTCACATTGTGTTCAGTGGCCCAGGCCAGCCTAGCGGGGTGTGTGTGTGGGGGGGGTGATTTTCCGTTCCCCACATGATGAACTCTGTGTGCGTGTGCTCACAGAGAGGGCTCCGAGCGCCACCTCTGGCACCCGTGCCATAGGTTCGCCATCCCTGCTGTAGGGTCACCATAACTTGACTAAGACTTGACAGCACTTTCCATGACCCCAAGAACTGAATATCAAGTCTGAGGGAAAATTATGGAGAAAAGCTTGCTTACTAATTGGTGTCGAGGTAATCGGTCCTAATAAAATGAGAGCCAGTCTGATGTCGTGCAGGGGTGTCCAACTCTGGTGCTTCAGTTATTAATGGACTATAGTTCCCATCAGCCCCTGCTGGCATGACCTATTGGGGCTGATGGAAATTGTAGTCCATGAACATCTGAAGCGCCAGAGTTGGACTCCTCTGATGTAGTGGTTGGAGCATGGGCCCAGGATCTGGGAAGCCGACGTTCAGATCCCCACATGTTGGATGATCTTGGGCCAGTCCAATGCGCTCTGCCTAAACTTCCTTGCAGGGTTGTTGTGAAGGAAGGAAATGGCATGCCACTCTGTCTTTGCAATGGGGAGAAAAGTAGGTTATAAATGAAGTAAGCAAACCAATAAATAGGTGCTATTTGTGGGGGGGGGGGTTCTTGTTTTTTCCCTGCACATGTTGTACACAAGTAGGTTCTCTGATGTGTGCTACTGAGTACTTTTGCTTTGCGTGGGTGGGCAACTGAGAGGGCAGCTGTGGGAAGCAAGTGGGCAACCGAGACTCTCCATTCTTGGAATGTTGGATCCAACTTCACTGCTGCTTGTGCAACTCTGGGGAACTTTCTTGAGTTGCCAAATGCCCACCCTCGGCCCAGTGTGCAAGTGAGAATTTGCCTCTAGAACAAAGACTCCTTCTCTTACCCATCTGAAATTAAGAGGGAAATGGATCACTTGGGTGACCGGTACAATTGAATCTCAATTAGATAAGAAATTTCGGAATCTGATTGGGAAATACCTTCCGTCTTGAACTGACTTTAAAATCAGGAGAATGTGGCTTGTTTATCTGGAATGTGAGAATTTTTCTCTGGTCGAATCCCCACTTGAAATTTGCACGCAGATCCAAACCTGTTCGTGGTGAAACCGTGTCCTCTTCATCGGAGTTTCTCCCTCCCCACCACAGCGAGCACTCAGCAGACACACCCGGTTGCAGAACTCTTAGCAATCCCCACTACCAGGCGAGCTCGCTTCGCCGGTCTCCCCTGATTGGCTGGCGTGCCTTGATGGGGCGGGACCTTTTCCCACTGCGGAAACGTACATTGTAGGGGCGTGATTAAAAAAAACCAGCATGTAAAAGTTTAACGTTTAACTGTTTAACTGTGCAAACAGTTAATCGTTACCTGTGTAAACCATTAACAATTCAAAGTTACGCGTTTGACTGTTTAACATTTGCATCCCCTTCTGCTGGCCGATCACAAAAGAGGAAATGAAACCAAGGAAAGGCTGCGTGCGCATTGCAGCTCTGATTGGTTGCCCGAATTCTGCATCACACTCCAAGGTGGGAAACGAGTCAGGGTTTCAACCCTCATCCCTCCCCTCGGATCAGCTCTGAACCGTGTTAATGGGGTCTGTGCCACTTGCAACCAGGTCCTGCCGGAGCGCGGATTAACGGGGAGAATGAGCGCCGGAAACGGAATCAGCCACACAAGCCATGGGGAGGTCATCCCTCAAACCTGGTTAGTTTGTGTTCTGAAACCTGGCTAAGACAGTAGTGGGGATTCGACCTCTGAGAAGTTTTATCCCAGTTT
This sequence comes from Sphaerodactylus townsendi, assembly GCF_021028975.2. Lineage (NCBI taxonomy): Eukaryota > Metazoa > Chordata > Lepidosauria > Squamata > Sphaerodactylidae > Sphaerodactylus > Sphaerodactylus townsendi. The sequence continues at coordinate 3,004,795 of NC_059430.1, read as the reverse complement.
GGCAGAAAACAAAACAAAATTATGGTGCCTGGAAATATGAAAACACGGGGATCCTAACAAAGGTTCCAGATGCATTTAATAACCATTATAGTAAAGACTGCCTGTTCCCAAGCAAAAGGAATAAACGAATCCAAATAGAACTTCGATGGGAGCCCGAAGTTTAGCTGAGAGGAAAGTCTACGCAGAGCCCGCCAAAACGTTTTGCAAGATGCCCGAACTGGAGAATGGGCACAGGGGCATTCATGGGACTCACCCAGACTACGGTGAGTGTAAAGAACGCTTCGGCTACTTAGGGGGATCTTTTGTTGGCCCTCGGGCAGGATTCGAACTGAGGCTGACTCTCCCCTGGGGTTCTCCAGCGCAGAATCACCCGATATCTTAGATGCCTCTAGCCACAGTGCCACGTCACGGGGACAGATGACAGTCTAATCCTGGCCTGATCGTGGTTCTGCCCCTGGAATGGTGGCCAGGGTCTCAGCTTCTTGTCAATAGCACTGGGCTGCCCCCTGGCCCAGTTCTGGAACGGCTGGGTGGTCATTTGCTGTTTGCCTGGGAACTGGGGCTGAGGTTGGGGGTTCAGATGAGGCCCAGGCAGCCCCTGAGTCCAGTTGTAAAGGGCACCGGGGGGCAGGGATCGCTGCCGGAAGCCAGGCCTAGGCCTAGAAGGCCACTAATCCCAACTGCCAGAGGACCCTTTTGGTCGCCCAATTGGCAGCTTCCACTTTGGCGGGGGCGGGGGCATGGGCACGTAGTTCGGGTGCACCCAGCTGTAACTCGGCCTGGGTCTGTACCAGGTGACAGGTCTTTTCACAGGGGTGGGGGTCGGCCTGGCCGAAGGGCGGGTCCAGTTCGGGCGCTGCAGAACCACGGGCTTGCGCTGTGGCTGTGGCTGCAGCATCTCCTTGATTCTTCTCTGGATCCAAGCGGAGAAGTGTCTTGTGGAGACGAAGACCTCGGTCATCCTCTCTCTGGTGCAGCCGCTGCCCCAGCTGTCGATTCCAGTGATCCAGAAGCGTTCCGACCGGCCCTCCCTGCACATGAGGGGGGCACCACCATCCCCCTGGAGCAAGAAGACAGAGGGCAAAAGTGTGAGGAGGGGGGAGGTCCTCTAAGATCCACGCACAGACCTCAGAAACCTTTCGTGGCATTTAAAAACTACCAAAATGTGTCTGGATAGACCCCTTTTGCCCACCCGCGGCTCTCCTGATGTTCGTGGACTACAAATCCCATCAGCCCCTGCCAGCATGGCCAATTGGAGATTTCGCCACACGAAATCCCACAACAGACACTTGTGAGGCAGCCGGGGCTGGGAGAGTTCCCAAGAACTGTGACTGGCCCAAGGTCACCCAGCAAGCTTCATGAGGAGGAGCGGGGAAACAAATCCAGTTCACAAGATAAGATTTCGCCACGCATGTGGAGAAGTGGGTTATCGAACCTGGTTCTCCAGATTAGAGTCAACCGCTCCTAACCATTACATCAAGCATGTCCTATCACTATGGTGGTGAACCTACAGCACTCCAGATGTTCATGGGCTACAATTCCCATCAGCTCCTCCCAGCATGGCCAATTGGCCATGCTGGCAGGGGCTGATGGGAATTGCAGTCCATGAATATCTGGAGTGCCATAGGTTCGCCACCACTGCCCTATCAGTGGTGGCGATGAACTGATGGGAATTGTAGTCCATGAATATCTGGAGTGCCGTAGGTTCGCCACCACTGCCCTATCAGTGGTGGCGATGAACTGATGGGAATTGTAGTCCATGAATATCTGGAGTGCCATAGGTTCGCCACCACTGCCCTATCAGTGGTGGCGATGGGCTGATGGGAATTGTAGTCCATGAATATCTGGAGTGCCATAGGTTCGCCACCACTGCCCTATCAGTGGTGGCGATGGGCTGATGGGAATTGTAGTCCATGAATATCTGGAGTGCCATAGGTTACTTCCCGCGCCCTATCAGTGGTGGCGATGGGCTGATGGGAATTGTAGTCCATGAATATCTGGAGTGCCGTAAGTTCGCCACCACTGCCCTATCAGTGGTGGCGATGGGCTGATGGGAATTGTAGTCCATGAATATCTGGAGTGCCGTAAGTTCGCCACCACTGCCCTATCAGGTCTGGCCAGGAAAGTGAGCTGATGCATCCTGCTAGACTGGAGTGATGGGAAATGAGCCCTCCCCCCGAGGCAGCCCACCCACCTGGCAGTTCTCCTTGCCTCCTTTCTCAGCCATGACACACACGTTGTAGTCCTGGATGCGTTTGTTAACCCACCGGCTGCTGTTGCAAGCCCCAACTTCCAAGAGGTTCACTTTGACCTCCTGCAGGATTTCTGGCTTCTTGACATATCCTGTGAGCAGAAAGCAGAGGAAAGAACTGGTGTGTATCTTCCTGGCTAGTGTTGAATTGCTCCCAAGATAAACAACGGAGTGGCAGATTCCACAAATCTGGTGATCCCTGGCCCAACGAATGAGCAATGCAGAGGAATCACATTGTGCGCACTCAAAGGCTCTCTGCTGTAGTTCCACAAGTCCAGAGGCTAAGCTGTGGCATGAAAAATACATACCGGGGAATTAGCAGTGATTTTATAATCCCACCAAATCCCTTTGGTTCAACTGGGATCAGCGAAAGAAAGTTCCTGCAGTTCTAAGTGCTCTACAGTCAAGAAAAGAATAATCCCCACATAAGGCATTAACACACCCACGTTTCTACAAAGGTTGCTGCCCTCAGTGACCAGGTTCTGTTTCCTGGAGAGTCATTATTACTCTCGTTATTGTCTGGATCAGAGGTGGGATCCAGCAGGTTCTCACAGGTTCCCGAGAGCAGGTTACTAATTATTTGTGTGTGCCAAGAGGGGGTTACTAATGGGTGATTTTGCCACGTGATTTTTGCCTTCGTTGCGCCCCTCCTCGCAGCAGTAGCGCGCAGAACTGGAAGCAGTCTAGCAGGAGGTGCACCGGCGTGCGTGGCAGCCTGCGTCTGCGTGCATTCGTTTCCCGCCCAAGGACCGGCGCAGCGGCTGCGTCCTTGCCACAGCCCCGCCCAGGAATGCCCCGCCCCCGGAATGCCCGGCCACGCCCCCGCCGTGACCCGCCCAGCCCCATTGGCACTACGCCACAGTTTGAATCCCACCACCATGGGAACCTATTACTAAAATTTTTGGATCCTACCACTGCGGAAAGGTCTCAGAAGCCAAATGGAGGGTCACTAATCAAAGTCACCATGGCGCCCACCAACACTTTTTCTGGTGCCCGCTATGTGTTTTTTTAGGAAATGGGTGGGGCCAGGTGAGGCTTTTATCCAGCAAGGTGCTGATCTGTTGTTAAAAGATGTGTTTGGCTGTTCACATTTTTTAAAAAAAATGCTGCATTGACATCAGCTGCCGCTACAGCAGCAAATTACAAATGTCGCTGTGTGACTGAAAGTCAGCCATGGCAGCCATTTTGTGGGTGGGCCCCTCTTCGTTCAGCAGCCATTTTGTGGCAGCCATTTTGTGTGTGCCCCCACCACGCTGTGGCAGAATTCCAAAGGGGCTCACAAGCTCAAAGAGGCTAGGGACCCTGACCCAGAGGTGGGATCCAGCAGGTTCTCGCCAGTTCCCGAGTGTGGGTCACTAATTATTTGTGTGTGCCGAGAGGGGGCTACTAATTGGGTCTGCTTTTCTGTTAGAAATCCCATTAGGTCCAAAAATCATAAAGTCCTGTCACTGGCGTAATGCCCATTGGGCAAGGTGGGCAGCTGCCCAGGGCATCACCTTGTGGGGGGCATCAAAATGCTGGGTTCGTTTTGGGGTATTTTAGTGGTTTTCCATTTTCGGCCTGCAGGGGGCGCAGTTTTTAGGCTAGCGGCACCAAAATTTCAGCGTATCATCAGGAGACTGTCCTTATGCTACCCCCCAAGTTTAGTGAGGTTTGGTTCAGGGAGTCCAAAGTTAGGGACTCCCAAAGGGGGTGCCCCTATCCCCCATTGTTTCCAATGGAAGCTAATAGGAGATGGGGGCTACAGTTTTGAGGGTCCATAACTTTGGCCCCCCTGAACCAAACTGCACCAAACCTGGGGAGTATCATTAGGGCAGTCTCCTGATGAGACCCTGAAAGTTTTGAGACTGTGCCTTCAGAAATGTGCCCCCCCCCCAGCCTGCAACCCCCATTGACAGCAATGCAGAAAACTCAATGCACAACAAAGATTCTTGGGCAAATTTCGGGATGTTCCTGCAGGGAGGGCATTCTTGGACGTATCAGCACCAAAATTTCAGGGTATCATCTGGAGACTGTCATGATGGCACCCCCAAGGTTTGGTGCAGTTTGGTTTAGGGGGTCCAAAGTTATGGACCCTCAAACTGTAGCCCCCATCTATTAGCTCCCATTGGAAACAATGGGGGATGGGGCACCCCCTTTGGGAGTCCATAACTTTGGACTCCTTGAACCAAACCTCACCAAACTTGAGGAGTAGCATAAGGACAGTCTCCTGATGATATGCTGAAATTTTGGTGCTGATATGTCTAAAAGTGCACCCCCTGCAGGCACCAATGTCCTGGTGCAAAAACAATTTGGTCGTGGTGGAGTGGCCGCCCATGGGGGGGGGGGGGCATCCAACTCAGGTTTTGCCCAGGGCTACAGTTTGCCCAGGACTGCCTCGTTAGGCCCCTGAGTCCTGTTGTTTCCTATGTGGCTGGTTAGCGAAGGTAGAAAATGGGAGATAATAAGGTAAAGTTCCTTGTTTAAGGAAAGTCTCCTTCTTTTGATTTCTAGAAAGTCCACCGCCCAGAGCCCCTAGAGGATGGGGCGGTATAAAAGTTTAATTAATAAATAAATAAATAAATAAATAGAAACAAAATTAAGTATTTGAAAGTATTAAGTATTTGACAGGCAGTCAATTAGAGGAGAAGTCGTTGTTTCTGTTGGCAGGAGACGACGGGACTTGCTATAATGAGTTTAAATTATGGACAGAAAGATGCCAGCTGGAAATCAGGAACTTTTTTTACAGTAAGAGTTTTTTACAGTAACAGATAAATTATTAATGCCCCGCCCCCGGAGTGCCCCGCCCAGCCCCATTGGTGCTACACCACAGTTTGAATCCCACCACCATGGGAACCTGTTACTAAAATTTTTGGATCCCACCACTGCCCTGACCTAGTCCTTTTCCAAGACTACAGTTTAGCTGGAGGCTTGGCTTTGAGTGGCTGGGATCCCCCCTCATCCCTGATTTCTGGGCGGGGGGTCATTTCTAGAGGTCTCACTCTTTGTGTCTGTTGTGCTCCAGCCGCTGAAGTAGCAATGGCTCAGGGCGGGCATGTTCACGCTGCCATCCGGCAGGCAGGCAAGCTGGACGTAGTCATTGCAGGCAACAGATTGGTTCAGTTCAATCACAGCAATGTCGTTGAGTTGGCCAATGGGGCTGTATTGTTCATGATCCGCCAGCATCTTGATGGTGAACACCTGGGCATCGGGGCCTGGTTTCGAGAGATCCGTGGCACCGACCAGTACTCTCCAATATCTCACGTTTATGAACCTGGAGGGGAGAATGGGGGACCCTGTGTGAGTGAGCAGACCGCCCTGACATCTGAGACTGTTCCCCGAAAGGGCCTGGGTGTTATTGGGGATGTTCTGGGGTTTCTTGCGAGGGGAAGGGGATTTGCAGAGGGTGGCCCCATTTTGGGTGGCAGCCCGGTGGTCCATCACACCAACGACTGGAGCGTGTGCCCTCTACAGCACAGGTGTCAAACTTGCGGCTCTCCAGATGTTGTGGACTACAGTTCCCATCATCCCCTGCCAGCATGATGCTGGCAGGGGTGATGGGAACTGTAGTCCATAACATCTGGAGGGCCACAAGTTTGACACCTGTGCTCCACAGCCTGGAAGCAGAAGGGACGGTAGAGCTCGGCCAAGAAGGAGCAACATCTGGAGAGGGTCATGGCTCGGTGGTAGAGCACCTGCGTGGCACGCGGAAGGTCCCCGTTTCAATCCACAGCATCTCCAGTTAAATGGGCCAGGCAGTATGGACCAGATGTGCTTAAAGAACTTCCTCTGCCTGGACCCTGCTACCAGTCTGAGTGGACAAAACTGACCATGAGGGACCAGGGGTCTGACTCAGTGTAAGACAGCACCGCCTGCCAGCCACGGATGCAAGAGGCGGACACAGGCATCAGAATGAGTGAACTGCTAGATGGAAGGATAAGGCCCTCTGCCACTGTGGCCAGGCCAGGAACCTCCTTCGTAGCCTTCAAGGGCAGAGCCAACTGGACCTCATACCTCATAAATATGATATAACAGGCATCCCTGAAACCTGGTGGGTGGAATCTCATGACAGGAATGTAATAATTGAGGGGTACAACCTATTCCAGAGAAACAGATCCGCTAGGAAAGGTGGGATCCCATTGGCTCCTCCCAGGAACCCTGACCCCACTTCAGGGGTCTGGATTCCGACATCCCCCGAGTCCCCACCACCATGTCGAGATCCTGACCTTTTCAGCACAAAGCAGTGAGCGGCGGTCAGGACCCAGCGCGAGCCGATAAGGGACCCTCCGCACCAATGCCGGAATCCATCTCCATCTGGCAACTGGATGCTGACCAGCCAGGGCCACGATCCCGGAAGAGCACTGGTGCCCGCAAGTTGCGCGGGACCTCCATGGCTAGGAGCTCTCAGACGTCTTCCACAAGGCCCCCTGGAAACAGACACCAGTTCAGGACTAAGAACATCAGAAGAGCCCTGCTTGATCAGACTCACAGCCCGCCAGTCCGGCATTTTCTTCCTGACTAGCGGCCTCTAGGGAGCCCAGAAGCAGGAAGATTGCAGGAACAGTCTCTGACCCACGCTCCCCAGCCATTGATAGAAGGAGGCACAGCACCTCAGGTAAAGGAGGGACTAGCTATCCATCATAACTGGCAGCCACTGATAGACTCCCAGCAAGCCACACGTGCAGAGGTGGGATCCAGCAGGTTCTCACAGGTTCCCGAGAGTAGGTTACTAATTATTTGTGTGTGCCGAGAGGAGGTTACTAATGGGTGATTTTGCCACGTGATTTTTGCCTTAGTTACACCCCTCCTCTCAGCAGTAGCGCGCAGAACTGGAAGCAGTCTAGTGTAAAGGATTCAATGGTGTTGATGAGAGGGGCAGCCGCCTGGCCTTGGGGGGGGGGGGTGGGGGGGGGGGGGGGTGGGGGGGGGGGGGGGTGGGGGGGGGGGGGGGTGGGGGGGGGGGGGGGTGGGGGGGGGGGGGGGTGGGGGGGGGGGGGGGTGGGGGGGGGGGGGGGTGGGGGGGGGGGGGGGTGGGGGGGGGGGGGGGTGGGGGGGGGGGGGGGTGGGGGGGGGGGGGGGTGGGGGGGGGGGGGGGTGGGGGGGGGGGGGGGTGGGGGGGGGGGGGGGTGGGGGGGGGGGGGGGTGGGGGGGGGGGGGGGTGGGGGGGGGGGGGGGTGGGGGGGGGGGGGGGTGGGGGGGGGGGGGGGTGGGGGGGGGGGGGGGTGGGGGGGGGGGGGGGTGGGGGGGGGGGGGGGTGGGGGGGGGGGGGGGTGGGGGGGGGGGGGGGTGGGGGGGGGGGGGGGTGGGGGGGGGGGGGGGTGGGGGGGGGGGGGGGTGGGGGGGGGGGGGGGTGGGGGGGGGGGGGGGTGGGGGGGGGGGGGGGTGGGGGGGGGGGGGGGTGGGGGGGGGGGGGGGTGGGGGGGGGGGGGGGTGGGGGGGGGGGGGGGTGGGGGGGGGGGGGGGTGGGGGGGGGGGGGGGTGGGGGGGGGGGGGGGTGGGGGGGGGGGGGGGTGGGGGGGGGGGGGGGTGGGGGGGGGGGGGGGTGGGGGGGGGGGGGGGTGGGGGGGGGGGGGGGTGGGGGGGGGGGGGGGTGGGGGGGGGGGGGGGTGGGGGGGGGGGGGGGTGGGGGGGGGGGGGGGTGGGGGGGGGGGGGGGTGGGGGGGGGGGGGGGTGGGGGGGGGGGGGGGTGGGGGGGGGGGGGGGTGGGGGGGGGGGGGGGTGGGGGGGGGGGGGGGTGGGGGGGGGGGGGGGTGGGGGGGGGGGGGGGTGGGGGGGGGGGGGGGTGGGGGGGGGGGGGGGTGGGGGGGGGGGGGGGTGGGGGGGGGGGGGGGTGGGGGGGGGGGGGGGTGGGGGGGGGGGGGGGTGGGGGGGGGGGGGGGTGGGGGGGGGGGGGGGTGGGGGGGGGGGGGGGTGGGGGGGGGGGGGGGTGGGGGGGGGGGGGGGTGGGGGGGGGGGGGGGTGGGGGGGGGGGGGGGTGGGGGGGGGGGGGGGTGGGGGGGGGGGGGGGTGGGGGGGGGGGGGGGTGGGGGGGGGGGGGGGTGGGGGGGGGGGGGGGTGGGGGGGGGGGGGGGTGGGGGGGGGGGGGGGTGGGGGGGGGGGGGGGTGGGGGGGGGGGGGGGTGGGGGGGGGGGGGGGTGGGGGGGGGGGGGGGTGGGGGGGGGGGGGGGTGGGGGGGGGGGGGGGTGGGGGGGGGGGGGGGTGGGGGGGGGGGGGGGTGGGGGGGGGGGGGGGTGGGGGGGGGGGGGGGTGGGGGGGGGGGGGGGTGGGGGGGGGGGGGGGTGGGGGGGGGGGGGGGTGGGGGGGGGGGGGGGTGGGGGGGGGGGGGGGTGGGGGGGGGGGGGGGTGGGGGGGGGGGGGGGTGGGGGGGGGGGGGGGTGGGGGGGGGGGGGGGTGGGGGGGGGGGGGGGTGGGGGGGGGGGGGGGTGGGGGGGGGGGGGGGTGGGGGGGGGGGGGGGTGGGGGGGGGGGGGGGTGGGGGGGGGGGGGGGTGGGGGGGGGGGGGGGTGGGGGGGGGGGGGGGTGGGGGGGGGGGGGGGTGGGGGGGGGGGGGGGTGGGGGGGGGGGGGGGTGGGGGGGGGGGGGGGTGGGGGGGGGGGGGGGTGGGGGGGGGGGGGGGTGGGGGGGGGGGGGGGTGGGGGGGGGGGGGGGTGGGGGGGGGGGGGGGTGGGGGGGGGGGGGGGTGGGGGGGGGGGGGGGTGGGGGGGGGGGGGGGTGGGGGGGGGGGGGGGTGGGGGGGGGGGGGGGTGGGGGGGGGGGGGGGTGGGGGGGGGGGGGGGTGGGGGGGGGGGGGGGTGGGGGGGGGGGGGGGTGGGGGGGGGGGGGGGTGGGGGGGGGGGGGGGTGGGGGGGGGGGGGGGTGGGGGGGGGGGGGGGTGGGGGGGGGGGGGGGTGGGGGGGGGGGGGGGTGGGGGGGGGGGGGGGTGGGGGGGGGGGGGGGTGGGGGGGGGGGGGGGTGGGGGGGGGGGGGGGTGGGGGGGGGGGGGGGTGGGGGGGGGGGGGGGTGGGGGGGGGGGGGGGTGGGGGGGGGGGGGGGTGGGGGGGGGGGGGGGTGGGGGGGGGGGGGGGTGGGGGGGGGGGGGGGTGGGGGGGGGGGGGGGTGGGGGGGGGGGGGGGTGGGGGGGGGGGGGGGTGGGGGGGGGGGGGGGTGGGGGGGGGGGGGGGTGGGGGGGGGGGGGGGTGGGGGGGGGGGGGGGTGGGGGGGGGGGGGGGTGGGGGGGGGGGGGGGTGGGGGGGGGGGGGGGTGGGGGGGGGGGGGGGTGGGGGGGGGGGGGGGTGGGGGGGGGGGGGGGTGGGGGGGGGGGGGGGTGGGGGGGGGGGGGGGTGGGGGGGGGGGGGGGTGGGGGGGGGGGGGGGTGGGGGGGGGGGGGGGTGGGGGGGGGGGGGGGTGGGGGGGGGGGGGGGTGGGGGGGGGGGGGGGTGGGGGGGGGGGGGGGTGGGGGGGGGGGGGGGTGGGGGGGGGGGGGGGTGGGGGGGGGGGGGGGTGGGGGGGGGGGGGGGTGGGGGGGGGGGGGGGTGGGGGGGGGGGGGGGTGGGGGGGGGGGGGGGTGGGGGGGGGGGGGGGTGGGGGGGGGGGGGGGTGGGGGGGGGGGGGGGTGGGGGGGGGGGGGGGTGGGGGGGGGGGGGGGTGGGGGGGGGGGGGGGTGGGGGGGGGGGGGGGTGGGGGGGGGGGGGGGTGGGGGGGGGGGGGGGTGGGGGGGGGGGGGGGTGGGGGGGGGGGGGGGTGGGGGGGGGGGGGGGTGGGGGGGGGGGGGGGTGGGGGGGGGGGGGGGTGGGGGGGGGGGGGGGTGGGGGGGGGGGGGGGTGGGGGGGGGGGGGGGTGGGGGGGGGGGGGGGTGGGGGGGGGGGGGGGTGGGGGGGGGGGGGGGTGGGGGGGGGGGGGGGTGGGGGGGGGGGGGGGTGGGGGGGGGGGGGGGTGGGGGGGGGGGGGGGTGGGGGGGGGGGGGGGTGGGGGGGGGGGGGGGTGGGGGGGGGGGGGGGTGGGGGGGGGGGGGGGTGGGGGGGGGGGGGGGTGGGGGGGGGGGGGGGTGGGGGGGGGGGGGGGTGGGGGGGGGGGGGGGTGGGGGGGGGGGGGGGTGGGGGGGGGGGGGGGTGGGGGGGGGGGGGGGTGGGGGGGGGGGGGGGTGGGGGGGGGGGGGGGTGGGGGGGGGGGGGGGTGGGGGGGGGGGGGGGTGGGGGGGGGGGGGGGTGGGGGGGGGGGGGGGTGGGGGGGGGGGGGGGTGGGGGGGGGGGGGGGTGGGGGGGGGGGGGGGTGGGGGGGGGGGGGGGTGGGGGGGGGGGGGGGTGGGGGGGGGGGGGGGTGGGGGGGGGGGGGGGTGGGGGGGGGGGGGGGTGGGGGGGGGGGGGGGTGGGGGGGGGGGGGGGTGGGGGGGGGGGGGGGTGGGGGGGGGGGGGGGTGGGGGGGGGGGGGGGTGGGGGGGGGGGGGGGTGGGGGGGGGGGGGGGTGGGGGGGGGGGGGGGTGGGGGGGGGGGGGGGTGGGGGGGGGGGGGGGTGGGGGGGGGGGGGGGTGGGGGGGGGGGGGGGTGGGGGGGGGGGGGGGTGGGGGGGGGGGGGGGTGGGGGGGGGGGGGGGTGGGGGGGGGGGGGGGTGGGGGGGGGGGGGGGTGGGGGGGGGGGGGGGTGGGGGGGGGGGGGGGTGGGGGGGGGGGGGGGTGGGGGGGGGGGGGGGTGGGGGGGGGGGGGGGTGGGGGGGGGGGGGGGTGGGGGGGGGGGGGGGTGGGGGGGGGGGGGGGTGGGGGGGGGGGGGGGTGGGGGGGGGGGGGGGTGGGGGGGGGGGGGGGTGGGGGGGGGGGGGGGTGGGGGGGGGGGGGGGTGGGGGGGGGGGGGGGTGGGGGGGGGGGGGGGTGGGGGGGGGGGGGGGTGGGGGGGGGGGGGGGTGGGGGGGGGGGGGGGTGGGGGGGGGGGGGGGTGGGGGGGGGGGGGGGTGGGGGGGGGGGGGGGTGGGGGGGGGGGGGGGTGGGGGGGGGGGGGGGTGGGGGGGGGGGGGGGTGGGGGGGGGGGGGGGTGGGGGGGGGGGGGGGTGGGGGGGGGGGGGGGTGGGGGGGGGGGGGGGTGGGGGGGGGGGGGGGTGGGGGGGGGGGGGGGTGGGGGGGGGGGGGGGTGGGGGGGGGGGGGGGTGGGGGGGGGGGGGGGTGGGGGGGGGGGGGGGTGGGGGGGGGGGGGGGTGGGGGGGGGGGGGGGTGGGGGGGGGGGGGGGTGGGGGGGGGGGGGGGTGGGGGGGGGGGGGGGTGGGGGGGGGGGGGGGTGGGGGGGGGGGGGGGTGGGGGGGGGGGGGGGTGGGGGGGGGGGGGGGTGGGGGGGGGGGGGGGTGGGGGGGGGGGGGGGTGGGGGGGGGGGGGGGTGGGGGGGGGGGGGGGTGGGGGGGGGGGGGGGTGGGGGGGGGGGGGGGTGGGGGGGGGGGGGGGTGGGGGGGGGGGGGGGTGGGGGGGGGGGGGGGTGGGGGGGGGGGGGGGTGGGGGGGGGGGGGGGTGGGGGGGGGGGGGGGTGGGGGGGGGGGGGGGTGGGGGGGGGGGGGGGTGGGGGGGGGGGGGGGTGGGGGGGGGGGGGGGTGGGGGGGGGGGGGGGTGGGGGGGGGGGGGGGTGGGGGGGGGGGGGGGTGGGGGGGGGGGGGGGTGGGGGGGGGGGGGGGTGGGGGGGGGGGGGGGTGGGGGGGGGGGGGGGTGGGGGGGGGGGGGGGTGGGGGGGGGGGGGGGTGGGGGGGGGGGGGGGTGGGGGGGGGGGCGGGTGGGGGGGGGGGGGGGGGGGGGGGGGGGGGGGTGGGGGGGGTGGGGGGTGGGGGGGGGGGGGGGTGTGGGGGGTGGGGGGGGGGGGGGGGGGGGGGGGGGGGGGGGGGGGGGAGGGGGGGGGGGGGGGGGGGGGGGGGGGGGGTTTGGGGGGGGGGAGGGTGGGGGGGGGAATGAGTCGTTTGGGGCGCTGTCTATGGATCGAGCGCCTGTGGATCGGATCTCTACCCGTTTTCATGTGGATTACAAACCTCAGATGCAACCTGTCATGGAGGAGACGGGCTTGACCACCTTTCATGCGGCAACCCAGGAATCCATTGAATGATTCCTGGACTCGTATTTTGGTGATGCTCCCAAAGAACCACCGTGGCACAGCACTGGGGCCCGTCCAAAGGACACCGGGACTAAACCTGGAATTGGGAGGGGTATCCGTACCGCTTCCCAATCGGACCCCCCTAATCCCGGGCCAGCGACCGCACCTGAGGTGCCTCGGGGAGCCACCGGTGGCTGCGGCGGCTACGGTGTCTCCGATACCTCGCTTCCAGACGACGAAGAGTCCGAAGAAAGCCTGCCTTCCCAGCCGGACCGGTTTCCTCTCCCATCGAGGGAGGACTGGGATGAGGAAGTGGGACGACTGCGAGAGGCCCAAGCGGCTTGGAACCGTGAACGCCAGCTATGGGAGGAGGAACGGGCACAGTTGCAACAAGAGCGCGAAAACCTGCAGAGGGACCGGGAACAGCAACGCAAAGAAGTCCAGCTCGAGTTGGACCGTGCCAAAGACGCGCTCCAACGACAATATGCCCAGAATCGGTCAGTCCATGATAAAGTCCTGGAACAGTCCAGACTGGATTTACAACGACAACGCGAAAGCGTTCAGGCTCTGCGCACGCAAAGTGAGCTCACTGAAGCCCTTAAACGGGACGAACTGGCTAAATTGGAACGAGAAAAAGCTGCTTTGCATGCGCACCAGGATGCATTGACTCGCAAGGAGAGGGATCTGGCTGCGTTGGAGAGGGAACTAAGGAGGCAGCAGACTGGGAAGCCCCAAGTTGGAGTCTATGCTGTTACTGATCATGCCGGTGCCAGGGGGGCCACGTACCTGGGTCCTGCCACCCAAACGCCAGCGGCGCCAGCGCCCCCGATTCCGGCTCCCCCCCGTACAACAGCTGCCTGCCCAGCCTGCTCAACCCGCGCAACCACCTCCCCAGCAGGCACCAAGAGCCGTCGAACGGGGCTACTATCGCCCCCCCGATACCAGCCCGTTTTGATGGGACCGCTTCCAAACTTCCCTACTTCATCTTGCAACTCAATGCCCACTTGGAAGACTATGATGATCTATACCGGTCTGAACGCGAAAAAATAAGGGACATCGGCTCAGTCCTGGATGGGGCAGCAGCCGACTGGTTCGTGACTGTTTTGGATTTGCAGGATGAGGACTCTCGTACAGTGCCCGCATTCCTCCAAGCTTTAAGAGCGCGCTTTCAGGATCCAGGCGCCGAGAATGAAGCTATCCGCACCATCAAAACCATCCAGCAAGGCAACCGCCCGTTTGCAGAATTTGTCCGTGAATTTCGTGCGGCGGCTGCTCGACTTCCTCCTGAGTGGCCTGAACGCATGAAATGCGAATACTTCTCAGATGCTGTGGACAACAAACTACGTGAAACGGTGTTTTTAATTCGGGTTCCTCGTACCATTGCGGATTGGATCCAGTTGGGGTCTCAAGTGGCGTCTCGTTTGGAATACGCTCGTCAAGGAGGCCGCCCACGCCCTAAAACCACTACTGTGTCCACCAAATCAAGCCCAGCCGCTCCTACCGAAACCACCTCTGAACGCCGTCGCCGACTTGGGTTGTGTCTTTACTGCGGAGGGCCAGGTCATCTAGCCGCCAACTGTCCCAAGAAGCAAAAACCACCACGCAGGTCGGGGCCGCCTCCCACTGGCTCGTCCAAAGCGGTGACCGAAGGCGACCCAGAGGAGGGGGAAGCAGCTGTTTGCCTTTCTTCAGCCCCCATGGACATGGGCCCTACTCCTGACGCGGTGAGTGAAGGCAGCGCTCCCATTACTGTTCAAGCATTCCTGGCCAACCCCGCTAAACACACTCGCATTATAGCCTCGGCCCTTGTGGATTCCGGCTGCTCCCACTGCTTAATGCGACCCCAGGTGGCAGAGGAGCTAGGTCTGGACCGAATTCCCCTGGCTAAGCCCATACCATTCACCCAAATGGACGGCAGCCCCCTCGGAAACGAAGGACCGGCCCAGTTTAAAACACAGCCGGTTCTCCTCCGCTGCGCCGACCATTGGGAGAAAATTAGTTTCATTTTGGCGCCAGTGGCCAAACACTCCATAGTTTTGGGCATGCCTTGGTTATTGTTACATGAACCAAAATTCATTTGGAAAGAAAGGATCCTAGAATTCACTGACCCTCCCTGCGGTGAACACATGAATTGGGAAGAAAACCCAACGTCTCCTGACACATCCCCCTCTCTGGCTTCCTCAGTGATTGCTCCCGATTCTATTGGCATCCCACCTGCATATCAGGATCTAGCCAGAGTTTTTCAGGAGCAGGAATGCGATCAGTTACCACCCCACAGAGACACTGACTGTAAAATTGTCATACAACCAGGGGCGCAACTACCCAAGGGTAGAATCTACCGCATGAGTCCCAATGAGGAGAAGGAACTCCGTGCCTTCTTAGACAAGAACCTTGCTCGCGGTTTCATACGGCGGGCTACCAAACACACGCACGCTGCTCCCGTTTTGTTTGTCAAAAAGAAAGATGGGTCTTTACGGCTTTGCACAGATTATCGAGGTCTCAATGCGGTCTCCCTGTCCAATAAATATCCTTTGCCTTTGATCAAAGACCTTTTAGATGCACTCGGCAAAGGACGCATTTTTACTAAATTGGACTTGAGAGAAGCTTACTACAGAGTCAGAATTGCTGAAGGCTATGAACACCTGACTGCGTTTAACACAAAGTTTGGACAGTTTGAATATTTAATAATGCCATTCGGGTTAAGTGGGGCCCCCGGAGCTTTTATGGCCCTTATCAACGAAGTTCTTCATGATTTACTGTACAAAGGAGTTGTTGTATACTTAGATGACGTTTTAATTTACTCACAAACCATAGAAGAGCATGAAATGTTGGTTCGAGAGGTATTGAAACGCTTGCTTGACAACTCTCTCTTTGCCAAACTCTCCAAATGCTGTTTCCATCAGACCTCCATTGACTATTTGGGTTACCGGATCTCGCCCGAGGGCTTAAAAATGGATCCTGCTAAAATTGACGCAGTCCTCCAATGGCCTGCCCCCACCAACCGCAAAGAACTCCAGTCGTTTCTTGGTTTTGCTAATTTCTATCGTGACTTTATACCCCAATTCGCTGAACTGACTCTCCCTCTCACAGACCTCTTACGCACTAAGGGTAAGGATCCACTGTCCGCCAAGCCCGGGGCCCCCCTTTCCTGGTCTGAGGAATGTCAAACAGCCTTTCAACTGTTAAAATCTGCTTTTACCACTGAACCTATCCTAAAGCACCCTGACCCAGATCTCCCGTTTGTGGTTCACGTGGATGCCTCGGACAAAGCACTTGGGGCAGCCCTGTTGCAGAAAAATAAAGATGGTAGACTGGTTCCGTGTGCTTATTTGTCTAAAAAGTTCTCTGGTGCCGAACTCAACTGGACTGTGGGAGACAAAGAGACTGCGGCCATCAAAGTAGCACTCTCCACTTGGCGCCACTGGCTGGAGGGGGCTAAGCACCCCTTTCAAGTTTGGTCGGATCATAAAAACCTGGCAGCTCTTTCCACCCCCCTCAAGATGTCCGCGAAACAACTTCGTTGGGCCGATTTCTTTTCTCGTTTCTCTTTTACAGTCCATTTTTTCCCAGGGAAAACCAACAAACTGGCTGACGCGCTCTCGCGCCTGCCCGGGGAGGGGGGTGGAGCTGCCTTACGTGACATTCCACGCACTGTTCTTTCTCCCTCCCAGTTGGGGTTGGCTGTCACCCGATCTCAAACGTCCGCTTCTCCTCCACCCCCCATTCCCAGTCTCGTCTCTCCTTTCCTGCGGGAACTGGAGGAGGCGGGGCTGCACGAGCCTCCAGCAGCCGAAGGAGACTCCCAATTGCGTTTGGAGAATGGAGTTTGGCGGAGGGGGGAATGTTGGTACGTGCCTCCCCCCCTCCGCAAGCAGGTTCTTGAGGCTTGCCACGATGCCCGTTCGGCTGGACATTTTGGCTTTTTGAAAACCCTGCATTTAGCCCGCCGGCAGTTCTGGTGGCGCGCAATGCGCAAAGACATTGAGGCATACATTAAAGGCTGCTCGGTTTGTGCAGAAGCCAAGACCATTCCGGGAAAGCCCCATGGACTGTTGAAACCTCTCCCGGTAGCCTCCCGCCCTTGGGAGGTCATCTCTATGGACTTTATTACAGACTTGCCCGAAAGTCATGGCAACACAGTTTTATGGGTGGTGGTGGACTTATTCTCGAAGCAAGCCCATTTTATTCCATGTGCTTCCATTCCCTCCGCTCCTAAGTTGGCACGGCTGTTTATTCAACATGTTTACCGTCTCCATTCCGCCCCCGTTAAGGTGGTCTCCGACCGCGGCCCCCAATTCATCTCAAAGTTCTGGAAAGCGTTTTTGGGGTTGTTGGGGGCCGCCCCGGCCGTCGCCGCCCCCTACCACGTTCAAAGTGACGGCGAGACGGAGAGAACGAACAGAACCCTAGAGCAGTATTTACGTTGCTACACCAACTACCACCAAGACAATTGGTGCGAGCTTATTCCGTTTGCGGAGTACGCCTATAACAATGCGGTTCATAGTAGTACAAAGAAAACCCCCTTTGAAATTGTGTCTGGTCGCTCCTTCCCGCCGTTGCCACAACTACCCGCAGCTGCTTTGGACCCCCCAGAATTTCAACAATGGATTTCATCCCTAGCCGAGGGATGGAAGTCGGTCCAGACCGCCTTACAGCAAGCAAAGGACTCCCAAAAACTGCAAGCGGATAAACACCGCTCGGATTTTCCTCTGCGTGTGGGCTCCTGGGTGTATTTATCTACAAAAAATCTCAGAGACGTGCACAGATATTCCAAACTTGGCAAGAGATTTGTGGGACCTTTTCAGATTACTAAAGTGATTAATGATGTCACTGCCCGCTTAGATTTGCCTAACTCTCTTAGTAACATCCATCCTGTCTTCCATTCCAGCTTGCTCAAGGAGGCTCCCGCTTCCGATGCCTGGCACGACCCGCCGGAGAGGCCCCCACCGACTATTATTGATGGCCACAAACACTACGAGATTGACGCTATCCTGGACTCTCGCTTTAATCGCAAACGCTTGCAATATTTAGTTTCTTGGTTGGGATATTCCTCTGGGTATAATCAATGGGTTTATTCCGAAAACATTGAAGCCCCCACCCTTATTGCTGCTTTCCACCGCGCCTTTCCGCACAAACCGGGGGGGAAGGGGTCTTCTTTAGGGGAGGCAGAGTGTAAAGGATTCAATGGTGTTGATGGTGAGGTAACCTTGAGTGCATTCCACAGCCCGGGCGATGGGCCAGATGCATCGGCGGAGACTTTATCTTTGCGCGGGAGATGAAGCCTCTGTTCCCATGGGAAGCAGGAAGGGGGGATGGGGTGACTGGTATTATAACCTGTGCTTCTGGCGGGAAGTGTCATTCCTGCCACTACGTGTACTTGAGCTTTCTAAGATGTCTTAATAAATGGACTTTTACTCCCAAAGCCTTTTATTTCTGCGTCTATGGAATTCCTTACAGCTTTGAAGCAACCGTGCAACTCTTCCAACAGGTGAATCATGACCCTGGGAGTGTTTACTCAGAAGCAAGCCCCATTGCCAGCAACTGAGCTTACTCCCTGGTAAAGAATTGCACTTTAGTTCTTCGCATGAAAATCAGTGGGGTTTAACAGCGCTTAACAGGGTTACCTACACTGCTTCCCCAAAACTAGGTCTTAGGTTTAATGCTAATAATTGAGCCCAGCGGCCCAGGCCAACCTAGATGTGGGGGGGGAGGGGACTCTGTTTGCGTGTGCCTACAGAGAGGGCTCTGAGTGCCACCTCTGGCACCCGTGCCATAGGTTCGCCACCACTGGTCTAGGAGCTTTCAGAAATGGTTAAAAGCAGCACTTGGAGAGCACTGGATTGGCTACTCTTTCATGCACAAAGCGGCCTTCTGTGCTGAATGAGACCTTCGGTTTATTCAAAGCCAGTCTTGCCCACTCAGACTCCCAGCCAACCCCCAGCATCCCTGGCAGAGATCTTTCACGTGGCCCACTAGCTGATCTTTTAACTGGAGATGCTGGGGAATGAAGCTGGGGTCTTCTACACACCCACCCACTGGTCTCCCAGTGAGCCAAGGGCCCCACCTCCATGAGAGAGGCCTTGCTTTCAATGGGATGGGGAGTCCAGTCGCTCTCTTACTTGTTACGTTCATGACGCCCCAGCCGCTGATGTAGCAATGGGGCAAGTTTGGAACATCCACGCTTTGGTCAGGGAGGCAGGCGGGCTGGACGTAGTCGTTGCATTGGATTGGCTTGCTCAGCTCGATCAGGCTGATGTCGTTGTTGTTCCCGCGATGGTAGAACTGGTGGTTGATCACCTGCTTGACGGGGATGATCCGGGTCGCAGGTCCAGGAACTGCAAAGGTGGTGAGGCCGATGACTGCCCGGAGCTCTGCGATTTTGCTGGAACAAAGTGTAGGGACACGGGGAGTCTTGTGGGACGTGCCCAAACCCCACAGAGGTTAGACCAGAGGCGTATCTTGGGGAAATGGAGCCTAAGGCAAAATCTGAGTTTGCAAGGCAGGGTGCCCCCCCCCCCCCCGGATCTCACAGAGGAGCACCCAGGTCTACCATCCAAAGCCGGCGACAGCACCCAGGTCTACAACCTGGAGCCAGCAAGGTGACAGGTCTACCGCCCAAAGCAGGCAACGGCACCCAGGTTTACCACTCGAAGCTGGCAAGCGTGGCCAGGGCCTTATTCCCCCACACACACACACACACACAATTTGATGGTGTGTGCCCAGGGACACGGGACACCCTATGTTCCTCTGGCAGATACGCCCCTGGTAAGACTAGGGAGGGCTGGATTAGGAAGGGAGGGAGGGAGGGAGGGAGGGAGGGAGGGAGGGAGGGAGGGAGGGAGGAGGGAGGGAGGGAGGGAGGGAGGAAGGAAGGAAGGAAGGAAGGAAGGAAGGAAGGAAGGAAGGAAGGAAGGAAGGAAGGAAGGAAGGAAGGAAGGAAGGAAGGAAGGAAGGAAGGAAGGAAGGAAGGAAGGAAGGAAGGAAGGAAGGAAGGAAGGAAGGAAGGAAGGAAGGAAGGAAGGAAGGAAGGATGGGTCAGCCAGAGCCAGAGGGCCCAGCCATGATTCCTGTCCTGATTATGTCTTTTCCCTGCATGGAAGGAAGGCTGAGAATGGAGATTGAAGTTGGAGGTTAGGAGCTTTTGAGAGCCGATGCTCCTTCGGTTAGACACAACATTTGACCCTCAAAAGCTTATATCCCAGAAACGTTGTTGTTTTCTAAGGTTCCATAATACCAGGACTCCCGGCATTTAAGTTGACAGGCACTGGGTTCAGGACAAAGGATATATTTATTTATTCACAGAGTAATTAAATTGCGGAATCTACCACCAGGGGACGTAGGGGTGGCCAAACGCCTGTGTGTGCGTACAGTGCTGCTAAGTTGCAGCCGGCTTATGGAGACCCCACCGAGCTTCCACGGCAAGAGACCAGCAGAGGTGGTTTGCCATTGCCTTCCTCTGCGTAGATGGCTCAGGTCTTTCTCCCATCCAAATACTAGCCACTGCTGACCCTGCTTAGCTTCCGGGATCTCATGAGATCTGGCTAGCTTGGTCCATCCAGGTCAGGGCACAGGTGGCTAGCCTTGGCCTGACTTTGCGTAGTGCAGTTGGTGATAGTCTCCCAGGGATGGCCCTACTTTGCAGCCAAGATCTGACAAGACTGGGCTAGCCTGTGCCATCCACATCAGGGCAGCCACTGAGATGGCTTTGCAAGGAGGTTATACAGATCTGTGGAGGATAGGTCCACCAGCGGCCACCATCAGTGGTGGCTAATAGAGGCCTCTGTGTTCATGGCTATCATGTCCCCCTTTAACCTTCTCTTCTCCAGACTAAACATCCCCAGCTCCCTAAGCCTTTCTTCGTAGGGTATGCATTCCAGACCTTTGGCCATTTTGTTCACCCTCCTCTGGACCCGTTCCAGCTTGTCAATATCCTTCTTAGATTGCAGTGCCCAGAACTGAACACAGTATTCTCGGTGAGGTCTAGCCAGTGCAGAGTAGAGTGGTACAATTCAGAGGTGGGATCCAGCAGGTTCTCACAGGTTCCCAAGAGTAGGTTACTAATTATTTGTGTGTGCCGAGAGGGGGTTACTCATGGGTGATTTTGCCACGTGATTTTTGCCTTAGTTACGCCCCTCCTCTTAGCAGTAGTGCGCAGAACTTGAAGCAGTCTAGCAGGAGGTGCACCGGCGTGCGTGGCAGCCTGTGCCTGCGTACATTCGTTTCCCACCCAAGGACCGGCGCAGCAGCTGCATCCTTGCCACAGCCCCGCCCAGGAATGCCCCACCCCCAGAGATGCCCCACCACACCCCCCATCCGTTGCCCGCCCAGCCCCAAACCCCATTTCATACAGTTTGAATCCCACCACCATGGGAACCTGTTACTAAAATTTTGGGATCCCACCACTGGTGTAATTACTTCCCTCGATCTAGACACTATACCCTTGGTAAAAGCCCAGAATTGCATTGGCTAGCATAGCACTGCATCTGCCTGCTGACTCGTGTTGTAGTTGGTATCTACTAAGACTCCCATATCCTGTTCCTCGCATGTAGTGCCGTCAAGCTAGGTGTCACGCGTCCTGTATCTGTGCATTTCATTTTCTCTGCCAAGTGGAGTATCTTCCATTTATCTCTGTTGAAATTCATGTTGTTAGTTTGGGCCCGGCTCCCTAATTTGCATTTTGCATTACTTCCCTCTGTTTATGGCTGGTCCCTTTTTGCTCACGTTTTGGGAGGGAAACAGTGGGCTGCAGAGATGATCCAGCGAGAACCGATGAGGGAACCTCCACAGAAATGCGAGAACTGATCCCGGTGGTTTATTCGCTGCACTTTGCAGAAGCTGACCATCCAGGGCCACGTTCCCGGCAGAGTGTCGGTGCCTCCGATGACCAGGAGACCTCTCCGTGGCTGGGGGCCAGCGGGCGTCTTCCACAAACGCCACTGCAAGGAGACAGAGATGGTCAGTGTTCCACCCGTTGAATTTAACGTGGGCGGGACTCAAGGTGATCTGTTGCATGAGATGATAACTCAATGAGCTGGGTATTTCCTTAGAGGACCTGCTGATGCTAACAGAGCAGGAGGTCTATGGGGCTATCAAGAAGAGACTTTTTGATAGAGAGTTCCAACAGATGCTAGAGGAAGCCAATAAAACCTGTTCCCCGATCTCTCTGGGAATACCGGTGGATAGGTTAATTGCAGCCCGGTACCTCTACCTCCTGGTTGAGGCCCGGTGGCATGAAGTGGCTCCTTAGCAAGGTGTAATGCTTGTCACCCTCTTCCTTTAGCATAGGGACATCATCTTGGTATTCCACACAAAGAAAGGAAATACCCCTGTGGCATTTGGGGTTCTGTGGAAACATGATATCTCTATATGCTGTTGAATTGTTCCCTTTATGAGAAAGATAGGAAGAAGCATATAATCCCCTCCCTGTACGGAAGTGAAGGCATAACAGATGATCAGAAGGTTATATATCTTTTAAATAGCCACAACCTTGATCTGTTGGAAGCGGTGGCTAAATTTTTAAACGGTGTTATTTCAATGCGCTTGAAATTGTAAAACTTGTTTTAAATTTGTGATGTATATGCGGTTTATATGCCATTAAAGGTATTCGAAATTCGATTCGAGATGATAGCTTTTCACTTCCCACTTGCTCCAAATGTCCCTCCTTTTGGACCCCAGTTTGCCCTGGAGGCGCCACGGCTCAGTGGCAGGACATCTGCGTAACATGTGGAAGGTCCCAGGCTTAATCGTGGGCATCTCCAGGTCAAGGGGTCAGGTTGTGAGTATTTTTTTAAAAAAATATGTTTATTAAATTTCAGATTATACCGTGTTTCCCTGAATATAAGACAGTGTCTTATATTAATTTTTGCTCCCAAAGATGTGCTATGTCTTATTTTCTGGGGATGTCTTATATTAGGGGAAACAGGGTATATACATTCAAATAACCATTTAACATCATTTTTTAAAAAATTGAATAATGAAATATAAAAATCATACCCCTTACCAGGGTTTGTCTTACTATAACTTACTATACTATATTCAAACAGTTACAACTTCAACCAATCGTCACTATTATTCGTCCATTTTAACTACAATAACACTTGCTAGCTTCTCCACACTCGTAATTTTTAATTTAACTAAGCATATTATACTCAGTCAACATAAGAACATAAGAACAAGCCAGCTGGATCAGACCAGAGTCCATCTAGTCCAGCTCTCTGCTACTCGCAGTGGCCCACCAGGTGCCTTTGGGAGCTCACATGCAGGAGGTGACAGCAATGGCCTTCTGCGGCTGTTGCTCCCGATCACCTGGTCTGTTAAGGCATTTGCAATCTGAGATCAAGGAGGATCAAGATTGGTAGCCATAGATCGACTTCTCCTCCATAAATCTGACCAAGCCCCTTTTAAAGCTATCCAGGTTAGTGGCCATGCCTTGTAAGAAAACCAAAACAGGTGAGTTAACCAAAATCTTTTGTAAGTCTTACAAAAGATATTGTGACACCCCGGAGAGCTGCTGCCGGTCTTAGGCAGGCAAACCCCGACGGAGCGAAGGCCTGACTCAGCATAAGGCGGCTTCCCGTCTGTTTCCCTTTCCCGACTAACGCCAGACTCGGGCCATTTACCCGTCTTATAATTAAAACATTCAAGGTATACAATTGTGATGAAATAGCTTAATTAATTAATGACACACAATAGAACAATAAGATGGCAACTGATCCAGTATCCGAAAACGTGACGTAGCCTGAGATAGCTCATCACAATGTCCTGTCACACACCTGATGCTTAACTATAGGGATGGGGAAGAGGCAGAGGCGCATCTAGAGCAAATGTAGCCTGGTGCAAAATCTGAGTTTTCCACCCCCCTGAATGGGCAGCCGCCCTCCCCCACCACGACCAAACAACGTTTCTTTGCACCAGGTTATCTCAAAGTCACTTTGGCCTGAAGTCAGTGTATGGACCTGGGGAAAGGAGGAAGGGTGTGGGGGGCGATTTTCCACCCTCCATGTGACTAAATGGCTGCAGCCGGGGGACATTTGGCCCCCATATGTCCCCCAGGGTGATACGCCCCTGAGAAGGAGAAGGAGGAGGAGAAGGAGAAGGAGAAGGAGAAGGAGAAGGAGAAGAAAAAGAAGAAGAAGAAGAAGAGGAGGAGGAGGAGGAGGAGGAGTTTGGATTTATATCCCCCCTTTCTCTCCTGCAGGAGACTCAAAGGGGCTTACAATCTCCTTGCCCTTCCCCCCCCCCCACAGCAAACACCCTGTGAGGTGGGTGGGGCTGAGAGAGCTCCCAG
This sequence comes from Sphaerodactylus townsendi, assembly GCF_021028975.2. Lineage (NCBI taxonomy): Eukaryota > Metazoa > Chordata > Lepidosauria > Squamata > Sphaerodactylidae > Sphaerodactylus > Sphaerodactylus townsendi. Next base: position 2,981,248 of record NC_059430.1, on the reverse strand, counting down.
AAGCTGTGACTAGCCCAAGGTCACCCAGCTGGCGTGTGTGGGAGTGCACAGGCTAATCTGAATTCCCCAGATAAGCCTCCACAACTCAAGCGGCAAAGCTAGGAATCAAACTCAGTTCCTCCAGATTAGATACACGAGCTCTTAACCTCCTATACCACTGCTGAAGAGGGGGTGCAGAGAAAGTTGGAAGGCCAGCAAGATGGATTGGACTTATGGGCTGTCTCAGCCAAAAGCCCAGAGGAGCACCTCCGTCTCACAGGGCCTGCGGAACTGGCTAAGGTCCCTCCGGCCCCTGGTCTCTGCTGACAGAGAGTCCCACCAGGCTGGAGCCAGGCCAGAGAATGTGGACGAGGCTGATGCTAGTCTGTGGGGAGGGGCCATTCAGTCGCTGCACATCTGCTTTCCATGCAGACGGCCACACAGTCAATCCAGGGCAACTCCAGTTTGGAAAGGTCCAGGTAGCTGGTGGTGTGAAGGACCTCAACTAGAGATGATTGGAGCATGGTTTGGCCTTGAGGGGCCAAGGGTGAAATCCAGAGCAGGGTATGATTCAGCGCCCAGCAGTGTCAGCTGCCTGAACCAGCCGCTGAAACTAGCACAGGTGGGCTGGTGCCAACAGCACCTCTGTGTTTACATATCTTTGAGCCCAACCTATCTTTGAGCCCAGACTTTTCCTGTGACTTACTCGCAGTTGTCTTCCACTGAAGAGCTGGGCTGGAACATGACAGAAATCATAAACAGGAAGGGTCCCTGGAGCCACAATCTCCCGTGCCTCATGACGCTTAATGTTGTCTTCACTCAGGTACATGATGTCATAAAACTCATGACTTCACTCGGAACACCCTGCTGCTCCGAAGTTCTTTTTTGCTTGTAATGGGCCAGGATGAAGTAGGGCAGCGGTGGTGAACCTATGGTGCTCCAGATGTTCATGGACTACAATTCCCAATTGGCCATGCTGGCAGGGGCTGGTGGGAATTGGAGTCCATGAACATCTGGAGCACCATAGGTTCTCCATCACAGAGGTAGGGCCTGAAGACCAAAGGAAGACTGCGCCATGTCCCAATAATCCCTCTGCCTTGCGAGACCCCTGGAGATTTGTGGAGAGGAGCCCGGGAAGGCCGGGGTGGGGGTTGAGGAGAGGACGTGCAACCTCAGCTTATGGGTTCAGTGGATCCACCATAATAATCAAGGCAGGTGTACAACAGGTACTGTCACAAATATTACACCCATGCGTATTCCAACTCACTAGGTGAGTATCATTTTAACATATTCTTACTATCACAAATATACAAAAAACGTTTAGTAAGTACACCGTCAGGTATGGCTATAAAACCTCTAGATTAGGTTTTTATTTCGGCAGTCCTTTGTCAAGCCAACATCTCACATGAGATCCAGATATCCAGAGAGAAGGACTATTTAAAGAAGAGCCATTGAAGTGAAACTTGAAATTCAGTTTGGAAACTATCTAGTGTAAGAAAAAACAGTTGTGCTCCTAGAGGAGTAAGAAAAAGAATACTTTGCACAACAATTATTGGCTTGACAAAGGACTGCCGAAATAAAAACCTAATCTAGAGGTTTTATAGCCATACCTGACGGTGTACTTACTAAACGTTTTTTGTATATTTGTGATAGTAAGAATATGTTAAAATGATACTCACCTAGTGAGTTGGAATACGCATGGGTGTAATATATAACTAATGTGTTTCAATGTATGCTCAATTCGAATGGGGCAGGACTTGGAAGGAGTTTTGCAGCAACAAAAATTCTAACAAAATTGTTCACTTTTCCTTAACGTTAACACTCACCAAGTATTAACAATCAACATAACAATTCAAGGTCCTGTTTCAGTTTCATTTCATGTCCCTCTAATCACAGTCCAATGATGCCACGTCCATTTCTTCCTGCAGGCGGGTGGCTCATGAAGACTCCAGAGGCTGGGTGTACTGGAATCGAGAGGATGGAGGTCCCCAAAAGAACTCTCACCAATTAAACACGCAAATTGGTGTGTGTAACACACCACAAAACACACACATGTTACCGCACTGCCTGGTAACTTTTAATAGCTTCAGACCAACCAGCTCTCGGCAGCGCAGGGGAACAGAAACGGGACCCAACACAGCGAGTACAGTGAAATAATAAAAGGTTTTATTGAGATGCTGACCTACGTGACAGCACCTCCACACCACAGCAACTGCAACTGCCTAGCAGCTTTACAACAGCTTATATGCACTTTCTCCCGCCCGGGAGTCCAGGGGAATACAGGACAGCCTACAACCATTCATTTACAGATACATAGCAACCAACTAGAGTCCAGAGGGCCGTCCCTTCTTGAATTTCCCAGCAGAAGCAGGGCGAGGTGATGACGTAGGCACAGGCGGGACAAACACAAAAGAGTCCTTTGGGTGCTTGAGGCCAGGAAACGAAACCTAATGACGATGGCACCCTTATCTGCCTGTCGATGGGATTAGGCAGATGGAGGCGCTTCTTCCGGGGTCCCCTTTGTCAACGTCCATTCAAGGTTTTGACAAATGAAAGGGACATGCCCAGGTGGAGCAGGGGTGGATTCCTGCCTTGAGCCAAGGAGGTTCCATGCAGACACAAATACAAAAGATAGCTATAATTCCTACTTTCTACCTAATACAGTTTGTTCCTATCTAACTTACACAGAAATCAAACATAGCTCCATCTTTATTTAAAAGCAAGATCAGAAATGGAATAAAAACACTTCTGACTCCGCTATCACACACACACACAAAGCCCTGAAACAAGGTATTAAGAGCTTATAATTAGCAAGGTCCCAGGCTGGTAGCCTTGCTTCCTCCAATTTAAGGGGGGATATGATATTTGAGGGGATGCCATGTTGAAGAGGGAGCAACCTTGTTTCCTGCTGCTCCAGAGACTGGGAGGCGGAGTAACAGATATAAGGTGCAGGAAAAGAGATTCCACCTAAACATCAGGAAAAACTTCCTGACCGTCAGGGCTGTTCGACAGTGGAATGCACCGCCTCGAGAGTGGTGGAGTCTCCTTCTTTGGAGGTTTTTAAGGAGGGGCTGGATGGCCATCTGTCAGGAGAGTGCTTTGATTGTGTGTTCCTGCATGGCAGGGGGTTGGACTGGATGGCCCTTGGGGGTCTCTTCCAACTCTATGGTTCTATGAACTTCAGAGCCCACCCTCCAAGGCAGTCATTTCCTTATGAGGAAACGATCTCTGTTGTCTGGAGACCAGGTTGGCAACCTTAGTTCCGAAGGCAAACAACACAGAGCTCTCTGCCCGAGCCACACACGTATCCCGTGCTGCAGACACACAGAGAGAGAAGAACGTGGGACAGGTTTGTCAGAATAGTCTTAGGCCTTCCCAAAGCTCTCCCCGTGCGCCAGACCTTCTCCCACTGAAACTGCCTCTTGGACAGGAGATGGGCTTCACCCTCACACCCAGGCTGATGAGACACCAGAGCTCAGCCCCACAGTGAGGGTGCATCTCCTTCGGGGCGGGGTTTTAATCGCAGACAAGCTCACACTTATGGCCCAGCAGACGTTGAAGAAGAAGAGGAGGAGTTTGGATTTGTACCCCACATTCCTTTCCTGTAAGGAGACTCAAGGAGGCTTACAAGCTCCTTTCCCTTCCTCTCCCCCAGAAGTGTACCAGGGGTAAGTGGCGCCCAGAGACAAATTTCTAATGTGTTTGTTGGAAACCAAAGGGTGTGGTTGTGTCCTCCTGCTTTCAAATTTCTTCTTGTGGGAGGTTGCAGCGGTGCAATCCCTCTTGATCTGAGTCCGGTGGCACCTTTAAGACCAAGAAGATTTCCAGAATATAAACTTTCTTGCTGAGTTGTTATGGGAGGAGCGGAGAGGAGGCAGGGAAGTCGCAGTCTTGAGAAAGCACCATTGAATAGCTGGATGCTGCAGGAGTGGCTATGTTTTCTCTCATTCTGAGCATCCTCCCCCCTTTTTTGGCTCTTAACATCTGGGCCCTTTCCATCTAAGGGGACTTGCTGTTCCCTCCCTCTTGGGGAGGATTTAAAATTAGGATCTCTTGGACACCTCTTATTATTTTACTGCTGTTTTTAAAGGTTTTAACTATATTTATACTTGTATCAAGATTTTATGCTGTACACCGCCCGGAGCCCCTCGGGGATGGGGCGGTATAAAAGTCTAAATAATAAATAAAATAAATAAATAAAAACTGATTCTGCAGGCGGAGGGGAGGGGCCGCAGAACAAACTGGAATGCCTGGATTCTGGTGTGACAAGAAACTTGTTTCTTGCACTTGGTAATTGTGGGTAGAATCCCAGCTTAACGCCAACCACCAAACCTTAGTTTTCGGGACAGCCCTGCTTTTTGGATGTCAGGATAAACCAGTCTTTACTGAATCTGTAATTTATCCATCACAGTTTAGCAAAGTGGTTCCCAACCTGGGGGGGTCGAAGGACCCTTTCACAGGGGTCGCCTAAAACCATCAGAAAATGGTCTTTTTATATTTTAAACTGACCAATTTTATGGTTGGGGGTCACCACAACGTGAGGAACTGTATTAAAGGGTCACGGCATTAGGAAGGTTGAGAACCACTGCATGACAGCTGAACCCACCCTGCCTGTTCCTATCGATCTTGCTTGCTTCCGGAATGCTGTCCTCTTGGAAAACCATGGTGCCTCCTAAGCCCGGGCCACGTGGCACTATGAGAGTTTTTTTTAATATTGTGCAATTAGTAGCATAGAGAAATCAAAACCAACCGCGTGACAGGGAGCCAATTTATTACAGATGCACTTTACAAGAAGTTCTCACGGAAGAACAACCACTGGACACCCACGAAGAGAAGAGGTCTCCCAACCCAGAGACTGGTGCACACCAAGGAGGTATCTAAATGTTGCAGACATGTGCTTGTGGACATCCCTGGATCTTCCAGTACCCATCAGGTCCAACTTGGCAGAGTCCAGCCTCTAGTAGCTGATCCTCAAGAGCAGAGAACAGGAGCCGCAGGCCAGTTTTCTCCTACCCGCCTCCAGCATTCTTCACGTCTTGCCAAAAAACCCTACAGCGGCTGCTTGCCTGTTTTTCATGATAACTGCTGGACTCTGCTGAAATCAGAGGCACGGGTGACCTGGCTCAGAGGTTCCATGCGGGGTCAGGAGGGGGCAAAGGTGAAGGCTGTCATTTACATTTGGTTCATGCGCTGAAGTAAGTGCAGGACATAAAGCAACTGGCCGGCTGTGGATTGGGGCCAGGGCCGGGTTATCAATACAAGGTTATCCACCCTTACCTTATTGGGCGCCAGGTGTTGGCATACTGGGTCTGTGGTGGGGGTCTGGACCAGGTCCACTTCTGGGGCTGCCACTGTGCTGGGGGGCGGGTTCTGGGGGGCCAGGTATTCCCTCCCTGCCAGTTCTGCTGCCCATAGGTCTGGGGTGGGGGCCGAGTTCTGGGGGGCCAGGTCAGCGCCACGTTCCAGTTCTGCTGCCCATACGGACGCGGCGGAGGGCGGGTTCGGGGGGGCCAGGTAGGCCCCACCTGGACCTGCTGAGCATAGGGAGGGGGCCTTGGTAGGTATGCGGGTGGGGGGCGAGTCCAAGGGTTAGCCCACCCCTGATTCCAACTGTAAACAGGTGGGGGAGGCCGTGTTTGCTGAAACTGTGGTGGGGGGGCTGTCACCGGGAGGAAAGTGGGCGGGGCAGTAGCCCAGTTTTGAAATGGTTGCGTTGGCTGTTGGTAGACGGGCTGCTGCCAGAAGGGCCTTTTTGGAGTGGAAGGGGTCGTGGTGGGCTTTGGTTTCGGCTGGGTGATTGGCACCGGGTGGCGAACGGGAGTCAAGAATGTATCTTTGGTTTTCCCTTTGATCCAGTCAAGGAAAAACTGGGTGGAGGAATAGATGCCCGGCCTCCGGACTTTGGCACAGCCGGTTCCCCAGCTGGTGACTCCGACAACCCAGAAGCGCTCGGATCTTGCTTCCCGGCACATGAGGGGGCCGCCACTGTCGCCCTGCAGCAGGGAGAAGATGAAGATGTCAGGAGGAAGAAGAGTTGGTTTTCATACCCGGCTTTTGTCTATTTTCGAGGAGTCTCAAAGTGGCTTACAAACTCCTCCCCTTCCTCATAAGAACATAAGACCGAGCCTGCTGGATCAGACCAGAGTCCATCTAGTCCAGCTCTCTGCTACTCGCAGTGGCCCACCAGGTGCCTTTGGGAGCTCCCATGCAGGAGGTGAAAGCAATGGCCTTCTGCTGCTGCTGCTCCCGAGCACCTGGTCTGCTAAGGCATTTGCAATCTCAGATCAAAGAGGATCAAGATTGGTAGCCAGAGATTGACTTCTCCTCCACAGACTTGTGAAGTGGGGGGGGGGGGGCTGAGAGAGTTCTGAAGAACCACGACTAGCCCAAGGTCAGCCAGCAGGCTGCGTGTGAAGGAGCAGGGAAACAAATCCAGTTCACCAGATAAGAGTCTGCTGTTCATGTGGAGGAGTGGGGAATCAAACCAGGTTCACAAGAGTAGAGTTTGGCACTCATGTGTAAGAGAAGGGAATGGATCACAGCTCTCCAGATTAGAGTCTGCTGCTCATGTGGAGGCATGGGGAATTGAACCCAGTTCTCCAGATTAGAGTGCACTGCTGAGAGCCAGCGTGGCGCAGTGGTTAAGAGCAGGAGGATTCTAATCTGGAGAACCGGGTTTGATTCCCCACTCCTCCACCTGAGTGGCAGAGGCTTATCTGGTGAACCAGATGTGTTTCCGCACTCCTACATTCCTGCTGGGTGACCTTGGGCTAGTCACAGTTCCCTACAAACTTTCTCAGCCCCACCTACCTCACAAGGGGTCTGTTGTGGGGAGAGGAAGGGAAAGGAGCTTGTCAGCCACCTTGAGTCTCCTTACAAGAGAGAAAGGGGGGATATAAATCCAAACTCTTCTTCTTCTTCTTATGTGGAAGAGTGGGGAATTGAACCCAGTTCACCAGATTAAAGTTCTGCAGCTCATGTGGAGGAATGGGGAATCAAACCCGGTTCACCAGATTAGAGCCTGCAGCTCATATGGAGGAGCAGGGAATTAAACCCAGTTCTTCAAAGTAGAGTCCACTCCTCTTAGCCACTACACCACACTGGCTCTAGGTAGCAAGTTGGGGAACACAAGGTTTAATCTAGTTTATCGGGGAGCAGATGATGGCAAAATAAAGGCAGTCTGTGAAGGACAAATAATTAGCAGGGGCAAGTGAAGATATTGTCAGAAAATCAGCAGGGCTTGAGGAGGAGGAGGAGGAGAAGAAGGAGGAGGAGAAGGAGAAGGAGAAGGAGGAGAAAGAGAAAGAGAAGAAGGAGGAGGAGAAGGAGGAGAAAGAGAAGGAGGAGAAAGAGAAGAAGGAGAAGAAGGAGAAGGAGGAGGAGGAGGAGGAGGAGGAGGAGGAGAAGGAGAAGAAGGAGAAGAAGAAGAAGAAGGAGGAAAGGAGAGAAAGGAGAAGGAGGAGAAGGAGGAGGAGGAGAGGAGGGAGGGAGGAGGGAGGAGAAGGAGGAGAAGAAAGAAGAAGAAAGAAGAAAAGAAAGAAGTTTGAATTTATATCCCCCCTTTCTCTCCCGCAAGAGACTCAAAGGGGTTTACAATCTCCTTGCCCTTCCCCCCTCACAACAAACACCCTGTGAGGTAGGTGGGGCTGAGAGAGCTCCGAGAAGCTGTGACTAGCCCAAGGTCACCCAGCTGGCGTGTGTGGGAGTGCACAGGCTAATCTGAATTCCCCAGATAAGCCTCCACAGCTCAGGCGGCAGAGCTGGGAATCAAACCCAGTTCCTCCAGATTAGATACATGAGCTCTTAACCTCCTACGCCACTGCTGCTCCTTTGGAGAGGAGGAAATTTATCCTCTCCAAAAGCAGGAAGTTCAAGAAGGCAGGTCAGGAAGCAGGAAGTACCATGCCAGCAAACCGATGTGAGGAACATCTGGTCTGCCGGGAAGTGGGGGAGGCAGCTGGAGAAGAAATCTGTGAGGGACGTGGTCCTTTTGGGATGAATAGCAAGAGAAGAAACAGGGAAGGGGAAGAATGACCTCATTTGGGATTGCATTTGGGACTGCTGGCTCTTTGGGAACGGTGTCCCAAAGTAGAGGCAGCCCCTGGGTGAGGCCCCCATACCTGGCAGCTGTCGATGCCTCCTTGCTCATATCCGGCACACAGGTTGTTGAAGTGGATCCTCCTGTTGTACCAACCGCTGCTGTTGCAGACGTCCAGGGGGATCAGACCTACTTTGGCCTCCTGCAGGATGTCGGCCGTTTGCGTTGATTCTACGAGCAGAAAGACTCTGTTGGCATCTCCCCTGAATCGAGGGGTCAGGATCCTAAGAGACACACCCCTCCCGAGCTTCATTGGGGGGCAGAGGCGTAAAGGGGGAAATGGTGCCCAGGGCAAAAGCTGCTCTGGGCGCCCCCGCCCCACACACCCCACTTACCTGGCTCGGCCGCCACCAGGTGCCCCTCAGCCTGGCCCCAGCAGGCTGCTCCAGAGTCCGCCGGCCAAAGGAGCAGCCTGCCGGGGCCGAGGGGAGGGGCGTGGTATTCTCCGCCCCTGTGAACAGCTGGCGTGTGCTGACCCCACATGTCCCCGTGACCCTCTGATGGGAGAGCATCTCTGTTCTCCAAACCCTGGAGTAAGATTGAGGCACTGACTTTTTCAGAGCTGAGAGGCCGTTTGCTACTTCCTCCTCTGTGCCTGGCTGACAAAACATGGCCTCTTTTGGTGAACCAGGGTAGAGACACTGAAAACTGGAATCACCGACTAACTGTTGATCTCTAAGGTGTGAATGGACTTTGAATCTACACTCGTAACTGGGAAGTAAACACCCAGAATGCTTTATCATCAGTTGGAGATATAGATTCAAAGTCCACTAGCACCTTGGAAATCAACAGGATTTGAGGGGTATGACCTTCTGAGAACCAGGGTTTCCTTGGGTGGAATCCCCACTGAGAAATGAAATCTAGATGCAACCAGGTTTCAAAAGAACCGGCACCTTTTCATCGAGGTTTCCCCCTCCCCATCCATCTCAATCACGCATTCAAACAGCGCCGCAATCCCCACTACTGCGTAATCGAACGCGCGATCTGCTCAGCAGCTCTTCCTTCCTCGTCCTGATTGGCTGTCATGCCGTGTTGGGCGGGAACCTTTTTTGTGTGAAAAAAAATGTGCTAACGTGAGCACGTAAGCGCGTACGCCCAGCGTCCCTGCCTATCCAGCTCTCTTCTGATTGGTTATCGCATTGTGCCCACGTTGAAGCGAGTACTGTTATTTCGTGCCGATGTTGAAGCGAGTACTGTTCTTTTGTGCACACGTTTAAGCCAGTAGTGTTCTCTCGTGTACACATTTCAGCGTTACCGGTTCCCTCATGCACACGTTACAACAATAGACGCAGCTGGCGTGAGACAAAAAAAATAAGGCTGTGCTCTAATTGGCCAGAAGGCCCCGCGTCACTCTCCACGGCGGGAAAATTGAATTCCGCATTCGGACCCCAATCCTCCCCTCCAATCTGGATTCGGCACGTTTTTTTAAAAAAAGGTGCAAATCCATGTAGGTTCTTAAAAAACACATGATAAGGAGGCGAGGGAGCGCCAGAACCGGAATGAATGCGTGTTCAGCAGGGAGTTCGTCGTGAAACCTGGATTTTTTGCGTGAATATCATGCGATTTATCGGCAGTGGGGATTCCACTCTTGTGAGATACAGCAGAGGATGTTTTGACATGGGAACACTCATAAATCTTGTTGGTCCCCAAAGGGCCAGCAGACTCGAATCTAGCTCTTCGACTGTAGACCAACCGTCCGCCCTCTGAAACTTTGCTAGGGAAACCTCGCTAAATTAAACACACTTTTAAGGTGTACCCTTTTCTATTCATCCCCATTTCTGCCTGGCCAGAAACCCAACCGTGGGAGGCGGAAAAAACCTTAAATAAACAGCCACGGGGAATGATCATGACTTTAGATGTCTCTATACCCGTGGTGGCGAACCTTTGGCACTCCAGATGTTATGGACTACAATTCCCATCAGCCCCTGCCAGCATGGCCAATTGGCAGATGGGAATTGTAGTCCATAACATCTGGAGTGCCAAAGGTTCGCCACCACTGCTCTATACTAATGCATATGGTATGGGAAATAAACAAGACAAATTTGAACTCTTGACCCAGAAGAGCAAATATGACCACTAGGCATCACTGAAACCTGGTGAGTTGATTGCAATGTAATGATTGCAATGTAATGTAACCTTGTTTCCTGCTGCCCCAGAGACTAGGATGCGGAGTAATTGATATAAGGTGCAGGAAAAGAGATTCCACCTAAACATTAGGAGGAACTTCCTGACCGTCAGGGCTGTTCGACAGTGGAATTCACTGTCTCAGAGAGTGGCAGAGCCTCCTTCTTTGGACGTTTTTAAACAGAGCCTGCATGCCCATCTAGCCGATTGTTGGCACGATTGTGTGTTCCTTGCACTGCAGGGGGGTTGGATGGATGGCCTTCAGCGGTCTCTTTCCAAGCCTATATTTTCGCACAGGCCATAAAGCCACCAGGGCCGTCCCCAGGGTGCTGTTAGCATGGGGGGTGCAGTTGCTGCACAGCCGCGCCGCCCTCGCGCCTCCCGAGCGGCGTGAAGCCGCCGTTTTCCGTCCTCGCTTCCCAAGCGAGGTTTACGGAAAATGACGGCTTCCAGCCGCTGCTGTGCGAATGGCAGCAGCTCGAAGGCGCCATCCCTCCCCACTGTGACGGTGGAGCCCTACGTCTCTGCGTGACCATCCAGCCGCGTCGCCGGGGTACAGGGACACGCCCCCCGCCCTCGCGACGCGGGCGGTCGCACCAGGGCAAAGCGGGGCGCTGTCCCCAGGTCCCCGGCAACGTGAATAACGCATGAAGAGCTGACCGTCGGCTGCACTAGACTATCAGCTCAGCGAAGCCGTCTTCCGGTAGTTTCGGGACATGCAAAGCGGTCCCAGGGGTTGGAATTCGGGTTCGTGTATCACGACCCAACCTCTTCTATACGGGTAATGTATGAAATGGCCCAATTTACGCATTCTAGGACACTCCTTGTGGAACAACGTTCATTTCACCAGCGGCTTGCCCTTGGTCATTTGTCTGTGGTCCTAGAATGGACCACAGTTCATGCAAGATGCTGAGTGATTCCTGACACTTTCTTGAAAGTGAAGACTTGTGAGCTAAGCTCTGGCGGGCAACTTCATGCCCCTGTAATGCTGCCTTACGCTGAATCAAGCAATCAGCCAGTCCATCAGGGTACGTTTTGTCCACTTAGACCACAGGTGTCAAACTTGCGGCCCTCCAGATGTTATGGACTACAGTTCCCATCATCCCCTGCCAGCATGATGCTGGCAGGGGGTGATGGGAACTGTAGTCCATAACAACTGGAGGGCCACAAGTTTGACACCTATGACTTAGACTGAAACTGATTCTCTCGGGGGTTTATATAGAGGTCTTTCACATCATCTTCTTCTTGGTCCTTTCCCCTGGAGAGGCCGGGGTTTGAACCTGGGACGTTCTGTATGCAAAGCAAGTTCTCTACCACTGAGCCACAGCCCCATACGGCCTACAGGAACATGGGGTCACCCATGTCCCTGGGTGCACACTACTAAGCCCCACCTCCCTAGTCTCTGTGCAGGCCAGCTTTGTAGGGCCAGCCTATAGGGAGGTAGGGGCGGGGCTTGAGGGTGGGGCCATGCCCCCAAGTCCCACCCCTGGGGCGGGGGCCACGGGGGCCACGGGCGCCATTTCCCCCCAATACGCCTCTGCACAGCCCCTCCCCTCTCTGAGGGCGGAGCCTGGGCTGTGCTTGCAGCCGACCCCGGGTTTGATCGCCAGTGATGAGTGCCGAGTGCAAGATGAAGAAAACCACAAGAAGAGTGGAGCAGTGGGGCATCAAACCCGGTTCTCCAGATTAGAGTCCACCTGCTCTTAACCACGACAGCCTGCTGGAGCAGGCGGCGCTGCCGGAAGGGGAGCAATGCTCTGACCCCAAACGCCTGACCCCAGCATCCTCTCACTTGACGTGTCGGTGACGCCCCAGCCGCTGACGTAGCAGTGGGTCAGTGACGAAACGTCCAGATCGTTGTCCGGCAAGCAGGCGGGCTGGATGTAGTCGGTGCAGTTGACCGGGGCGCTCAGCTCCATCAAGGCCACGTCGTTAAAGCTCCTCTTCGGCTGGTACATCACGTGCTCTATCAGGTTCTTGATGGTGCGCTCCTGCGCGTAAGGCCCCGGGTTCGAAAGCTGTGTGGCGCCAATGACCAGCTTCCAGTGTTCCAGGAACCTTTAGCAGAGAAGGAAGGGGATTAGGTCCATCTCGTGTGATGCAGGGGGCTCTCCAGTTAGAACCATAGAGTTGGAGGGGCCCACAGAGGCCATGTAGTCCAACCCCCTGCTCAATCAAGATCAGCACAGAGTATCCCAGACAAGAGTTTGCCCAGCCACTGTTTAAAGGCTGTCAGAGAGGAGGAGCCCACCACCGCCCTCGGCAGCCCATCCCACTATTAAGAACATAAGAACATAAGAACTAGCCTGCTGGATCAGACCAGAGTCCATCTAGTCCAGCTCTCTGCTACTCGCAGTGGCCCACCAGGTGCCTTTGGGAGCTCACAGGCAAGAGGTGAAAGCAATGGCCTTCTGCTGCTGCTGCTGCTCCCGAGCACCTGGTCTGTTAAGGCATTTGCAATCTCAGATCAAAGTGGATCAAGATTGGTAGCCATAAATCGACTTCTCCTCCATAAATCTGTCCCAGCCCCTTTTAAAGCTATCCAGGTGAGTGGCCATCACCACCTCCTGTGGCAGCATATTCCAAACTGAATGACTCTTTGGACGTTTCTAATGACTCTGAACGACTCTACTGAATGACTCTTACCATAAATGAGTGTTTCCTAATATCCTGTCGGAACCCTTCTCCTCATAATTAATACCTATTATTATTATTATTATTATTATTATTATTATTATTATTATTATTATTATTATTATTATTATTATTATTATTATTATTATTATTATTATTATTACTATTACTATTACTATTACTATTACTATTACTATTTTACTATTACTATTACTATTACTATTATTATTATTAAATTTAATATACCACCCTATCCCCGAAGGGCTCAGGGCGTTGAACAATATAATGTTATGTATAAAACATACAGGTGAATTAAAAAAGCACATTCTAAAAACAATATCCCACGAAAACCTGTATACAACCCTCCCAGAAAGCACAGTGGGTCCCGAAGATGTTGGGGACCCCTATATGGCAGGGGGGAGGGGGAGTCTCAGCGGCTGGTCTCTCCAAAGGCCCGGTGGAACAACTCAGTCTTACAGGCCCTGCGGAATTCTCCAAGGTCCCGCAGGGCCCGGACAGCGGGTGGTAGAGTGTTCCACCAGGCTGGGGCCAGAGCCGTAAAGGCTCTGGCCCAAGTGGAGGCCAGCCGCGTCATGGAGGGGCCAGGGATCTCCAGTAAGTTGGCCTCTGCAGAACGCAGAGGTCGATTTGGGATATATGGGGTAATGCGGAGTCCTGTCTTATTGGGAGTCCTGTCTTCTGCTGCCAACAGGAACAGCTCCCTGCCTTCCTCTGAGCAACAGCCTTTCAGTAGAGCATAGGTGACAAACTCGCCCCCTCCAGATGTTATGGACTACAGTTCCCATCATCCCCTGCCAAGATGATGCTGGCAGAGGATGATGGGAACTGTAGTCCATAACATCTGGAGGGCCGTGAGTTTGACACCTGTGCAGTAGAGCAACCAGGTCCCCGCTCAACCTCCTCTTCTCCAGACTGAATATTTCCAAGCCCCTCAGCCTTTTCTGTTGGAGGCTGTAGCTTTGAGTCAGGGGTGGGGGAATGCCTTATAATAATGCTCATGAAAAGAGCAGGGGAGAGCAGCGCCCCTTGGGACTTCCAGTTCCATTCATCTTGCAGGTGGGCTGGGTTCAGACAATGAGCTCACACACAAAGTTTGGGAGCAGACTCAGCAGGGCGTGAGCCGTTCCCCGCCACCTCCAAGTGCTAATTATTCAACAACGAAGCCAGGGTGGCTCAACCCAAAGGGCAAGCGAAGAGTGGAATTAGAAGGGGGATGGGGGGGGTTGGCCTTCCAATTTTGAGTATCCCACTAATTCTCCTTCGCTCAGAAATGCTCCAAACCACAGGAGTCAAACTCTGGCCCTCCAGGTGTTCATGAACTACAATTCCCATCAGCCTTTGCCAGTATGGCCAATGCTCATGTTGGGAGGGACTGAGGGGAATTGTAGGCCATGAACATCTGGAGGGCCAGAGTTTGACACCTCTGCTCCAAACCTTCCCTGTTAACCATCTTGCAATTCTCGATTAGCTGGGAGGGGGGGCAGGGAGACAGCAAAACCAGTAGTGTATCTGTGGGGGAAGGGGGGTGTCGAGCTCCAGGCGCCGCTTCTGGGGGGTGCATTTTGTGCCGGTGCCCCACCCAACTGCACCCCTGTCAGGACAACAGTTGAAAGTCCCTAATCAGGGTTCACCCATTGGCAGTCTCCAGTGGAGATTATGAACGGGGCCAGCTGGACTCCCCCCCCCTCTCCCCCATGGAAGAGCAGGTATGGCCAATCTTCATGTGGAGATGGGGGCAGCAAGGGCCCATTTGAGCCCGGATGAGGCCAGGCTTGGACTCAGCTCTAAGCTGCAACCTGCCAGAGCAGGGGAGGCCAACCTATGGTGCTCCAAATGTTCGTGGACTACAATTCCCATCCCACAGCATGGCCATGCTGGCAGGGGCTGATGGGAATTGTAGTCTACAAACATCTGGAGCACCATAGGTTGGCCACCCCTGTGCTAGAGGCTCCAGAGCAGCCGGCTATAGTCTGAGCATGGCTGGAGCCAGACTTGGATCCAGCTCTAAGCCTGCAGCATGGAGCTGGATCCAAGTCCAGTCCTAGCCACTCTCAAACAGGCCCCTGTTGCTCCCCACTCCATATGCTCCCCACTTCGCATAGGCCCAGTCCCACACACAGCCTCTATGTGGAAAGGGGCGTGGGGCAAACCTGTCCTACAGTCCTGCCTTCCTGCCTGCCTGCCTGCCTGCCTGCCAGCTATCACGAGCAAAAACATCTCCACGTCCCTTGCAGAGCTGCTAACCAGGCTGGTCTTGTGCTTGACTATCATTAGAAGAATATAAAATAGCCTACTTTGTCTCTCTGCCCAGCAGAGTTTGCCCTTCCTTCCAGCATATGCAAGCAAATCTTTTGTTCTCTAAAAGGCAGGCTGGCTGGCTGGCAGTGAGAGATTTACAGAGCCAACCTAAGCAACGGGACACCTACAAAAGTCCCTGGGCTCTGCTTAGGTTGGCATTTCTGCCCAAATGCAGACAGACAAGCTGCTTGCAGGTGGGGCATACTGTCCACTTTGCCTCTGCACCACGTCACACTCCACACTCACTCACTCTCTCTCTCTCTCTCTCTCTCTCTCTCTCACACACACACACACACACACACACACACACACACACACATATATATCCCTGCTTACCTAGCTTTTTGTCCAGTGTATGCAAGCAAAGCCTTTTTCCCCCTTTCAGCCAAAGAAAGAACAACACACCTTATCACTGGACCCGGGTTGTTAGAATCAGAAAACCTCCCTCAGACCACTGATATTGGGCAATGATGGGAGAGAGGGGAAACTGTGACCACAAGGACGGGGCCAAAATCACGCACTGTCCTCACATGCAGGTCTGGTTGTGTCGGTATTTGGCAAGTGCCAGTCGCACGATCCAGTAATGAAGGAGTTAATTTAGTGCATGCCAATTAGTTAGTGAGGTCAGAAGTCACTGATTCCTATTGGTCAAGCAGACTTGGCATGGGCTACATGCAGAGCTGCACGTAGGCTATAGGTTTATATTCTTTTTTTACACTCTGCACATGCTCACTAGTAGCCTGTTAGCCATGTAATAGTCAAGCTGAGAACTAGCTAATGAGGCTAGAAAGATATTTTCCTTCTCTTTTGCCTCCAAGTTCCCTTGCCCTATTTTGTAGCTAGTAAACGTCATTTACAGTAAGCAACGGGCTCTGTCTCATTATTATGCAAACTCACAACAGGTTGCGCTGACTCGCTGTCCCACCCCCCACACACACACCCCAGTTGCAGCCCTTTGTGCTGACTTGGAAAAAGAAACCAGCCAACCAGGATGCTGAACAACCAAGAAGAAGAAGAAGAAGAGTTTGGATTTATCTCCCCCCTTTCTCTCCTGCAGGAGACTCAAAGGGGCTTACAATCTCCTTGCCCTTCCCCCCTCACAACAAACACCCTGTGAGGTGGGTGGGGCTGAGAGAGCTCCGAGAAGCTGTGACTAGCCCAAGGTCACCCAGCTGGCGTGTGTGGGAGTGCACAGGCTAATCTGCATTCCCCAGATAAGCCTCCACAGCTCAGGCGGCAGAGCGGGGAATCAAACCCGGTTCCTCCAGATTAGATACACGAGCTCTTAACCTCCTACGCCACTGCTGCAAGTTGATTGGATGCTGAACAACCAATCAACTTGGAAGGCATCCAGTGGCTCTCTTCTATTTGAAATATTTGGTGAAGCTGAGGAATGCCCGTTCTACTTGCAGGCTGGCTGTGGTTTGGCTCGGCCCTGGCACTGCTGCCTCGCATTGGGAAACCTGCCCCCCCGCCCTTCCACTCACTGTTTCCGCAAGAAGCAGTGGGCTGCTGTGAGCACCCAGCGAGAGCTGATCAGAGAGCCTCCGCAGGAATGCGTGTAGCCGTCACGCGTTGGGATCTGGATGCTGACCATCCAGGGCCACGTCCCCGGCAGAGCGTCCGTGCCTCCGATGATTCGCACGGACCCACCGTGGCTGGCGGCCAGCGGGCGTCTTCCACAAATGCCACTGGAGAGAAAACACAAAACAGCCAGAGGCAGAGATGGGGCACAGGCCGGGGATTTCGGAGAGAGGCAGAAGAGGAGCCGGGAAGTGAGTCAGCTGGCAGCGGGGATCAAAGGCTTTACCTGGACCAGGTATTCTCGAAGGCTTTACACATCTTACCATGACCTGCTTCTGAAGATGCTGGCTATAGATGCAGGTGAGATGTTAGGAGCAAAAAATATCAGACCGTGGCCACACAGCCTGGAAAACTCACAAAAGCTAGTTGGACTAGGGGTCTGCAACTTGCGGCTCTCCAGATGTTCAGGGACTAAGAACATAAGAACATAAGAACAAGCCAGCTGGATCAGACCAGAGTGCATCTAGTCCAGCTCTCTGCTACTCGCAGTGGCCCACCAGGTGCCTTTGGGAGCTCACGGGCAGGAGGTGAAAGCAATGGCCTTCTGTGGCTGTTGCTCCCAAGCACCTGGTCTGCTAAGACATTTGCAATCTCAGATCAAAGAGGATCAAGATTGGTAGCCATAAATCGACTTCTTCTCCATAAATCTGTCCATCCCCCCTAACTGGCCATGCTGGCAGGGGCTGATGGGAATTGTAGTCCATGAAAATCTGGAGAGCCGCAGGTTGCAGACCACTCAATCTGGAAAACCCAGGTCTAGGTCCCCACTCCACCATGCACCTTTCCAAGTGACCTCAGGCCGGACGTGATTTCTCAGCCTAAACCGCCTACCTACCTCTCAGGGGTTGTTGTGATGGTTAAATAGAAGGGGAAGACCTCAAACTTCCTGGGATAAGGGATGGGCAAAAGGGAACTTGTGAAATAACGGACTTGCAAGCCCCTGTTCTTTTGGGTTCCTGGAAGAGTTGAAACCCCTGTAGCTGCCCCCAGTTCCCACTCTGTGATGTTGCCCAGCAGGTACCAAAGCCAAACTGGGTATTAATTTCTGCCTTTAGCAATTCTATCTCCAGCTTCACGGAGTTGTACATTTTGTAGGGAACAGTTAGCTCCATTGTTGTGTAGTTCTATTGTGGATGACCTAAACTGAAGAAATATTTTGCTGACTAGCAGGACGGTTCTCAGGATGTCAATCTTCGCTGTATGACGTATGCCTGCACCGTTTTCAATGTATCGAAAAGCTTTTGATTCCCACAGGTTGATTATAAAAAGAGTATGGTTTCTCTGTTAGCCAGTCCTCCCTCTCTGCTACCATGAATGCGGTCCAATTGAATAAAATTAATTAAATTTATTCAAATGCCTCTTGTCTCCTGGAATTCATCCTGCCCCCCCCCCCCCCACTTTCCCGCCAAGAGCCTGGGTAGCCAACCCCAAGTTGCCCTTCTGGGGTAACAGTATTTTATTTATTTATTTATAATTTACATTGGGTAGTCTGCCCACGCCTGAAGGGCTCTGGGCGGTGTACAACATATTTAAAACCAACAAATAGTGAAATGACGTAAAACCTGAAGAAGAAGAGGAAGAGGAGGAGGAGGAGGAGGAGGAGTTTGGATTTATATCCCCGCTTTCTCTCCTGCAGGAGACTCAAAGGGGCTTACAATCTCCTCGACCTTCCCCCCTCACAACAAACACCCTGTGAGGTGGGTGGGGCTGAGAGAGCTCCGAGAAGCTGTGACTGGCCCAAGGTCACCCAGCTGGCGTGTGTGGGAGTGCCCAGGCTAATCTGAATTCCCCAGATAAGCCTCCACAGCTCAGGCGGCAGAGCTGGGAATCAAACCCGGTTCCTCCAGATTAGATACACGAGCTCTTAACCTCCTATGCCGGGGGAGGGCGGTATATAAATATAAGAAATAAAATAAATTAATTAAAATGATCACTTAAGGCCCATGGAGAAGAAAAATCCTCAGTTGCTGAGACAATTAACCATATTATTTTGTTATGAATGAAAAACAAATGGTCCTAATCAGAATTCAAGCTGCAACGTTAGTTTTCCAGAACTAATTCCGTGAACAGAGTCCAGTATTCTTGCTGAGAGTCTGTCTGTGCAGGAGTACCAATGTTGGTTTGGGAAATCCCAGGTGATTTGGAGGCGGGGCCTCTGGAGGGCGGGGTTGAGTGACAGGAGGAACTCCAGCAGGGTTTAATGCCAACACTCCAAAACAGGTGTTTCCCCCTTCTGTTGTCTGAAGATCACTTATAGTTCTCCAGGCCCCCGCCTGGAGGATGGCAACCCTATCTACAGCGTGGGGGTCACTCACTTGCACCAGTCGTCCTCGGCACAGGTGGGCCAGAGTACAAAAAGGGCCAAGACAGGGAGAGGCAGCCACGTCATCCTACATGGGGGCAGCCGGTGCCGCTTTCCGCCACATGTTCTCATAGCACGACATCACAAACCACATGCTTCTGAGCCTCGTCCAATCAGCTTGCAGGAAGTATGACGTCACAAGCGCCCCCTGACATTCTGTGCCAGTGGTCTCTTTTGCTTGGAATGGAGAAACGGTGCCCTCGGTGTTCCTTTGCCGGGCTGCTCTTGGGGGGAAGGTCGCTTGCAAAGAGTTCACTGTCTTGCCCTCCGCCTTCATAGAATCATAGTTGGAAGGGACCCCCGAGGGCCATCCAGTCCAGCCCCCTGCCATGCAGGAACACACAATCTAAGCACTCCTGACAGATGGCCATCTAGCCTCCTGAAAAACCTCCAAAGAAGGAGACTCCACCACGCTCTGAGTTAGTGCATTCCGCTGTCCAACAGCCCTGACGGTCAGGAAGTTTTTCCTGATGTTTGGGAGGAATCTCTTTTCCTTCACCTTGAACCCGTTACTCCTGATCTTAGTCTCTGGAGCCGCAGAAAACAAGCTTGCTCCCTCACCAACATGACATCCCTTCAAATATCTAAACATGGCTATCATTGTTACAACGACGTAACGAGTTCAACTAAATAAGCTCAAAGAAGCTCAAGCCGATACAGAATAAAATCATAAGAAGAACATAAGAACAAGCCAGCTGGATCAGACCAGAGTCTATCTAGTCCAGCATTCTGCTACTCGCAGTGGCCCACCAGGTGCCTTTGGGAGCTCCCATGCAGGAGGTGAAAGCAATGGCCTTCTGCTGCTGCTGCTCCCGAGCACCTGGTCTGCTAAGGGATTTGCAATCTGAGATCAAGGAGGATCAAGATTGGTAGCCATAGATTGAGTTCTCCTCCATAAATCTGTCCAAGCCCCTTTTAAAGCTATCCCGGTGAGTGGCCATCACCACCTCCTGTGGCAGCATATTCCAAACACCAATCACACGTTACGTGAAGAAGTGTTTCCTTTTATTAGTCCTAATTCTTCCCCCCAGCATTTTCAATGAATGCCCCCTGGTTCTAGTATTGTGAGAAAGAGAGAAAAAATTCTCTCTGTCCACATTTTCTACCCCATGCATAATTTTTATAGACTTCAATCATATCCCCCCTCAGACGTCTCCTCTCCAAAACTAAAGAGTCCCAAACGCTGCAGTCTCTCCTCATAAAGGAAGGTGCCTCCAATCCTTCAATCATCCACCGTTGCCCTTCTCTGCACTTTTCTATCTCTTCGATATCCTTTTTTGGAGATGTGGCGACCATAGGGGAACTGAACACTGATACTCCAAGTGCTGTCGCACCACTGCTTTTATATAAGGGGCATGACAATCCTTGCAGTTTTATTATCAACTCCTTTCCTAATTATCCCCAGCATAGAGTTTGCCTTTTTCACAGCTGCCATGCATTGAGTTGACATTCCCAAGGAACTATCAACTAAGACGCCCAAATCCCTTTCCTGGTCTGTGACTGATAGCACTGACCCCTGTAGCATGTATGTGAAGTTTGGATTTTTTGCCCCTATGTTGCATCGCACTCTTTACATTTTGCTAGCATCCAGACTGCAGGTGGTAGTATTTGCCATTTCTTAGCCCACTTTCACCTAATTTATCAAGGTCCGCTTGGAGCTCTTAGCAATCCTTTGTGGTTCTCACCCACCCTACATAATTTGGTATCCATCTGCAAACTTTACTACCACGCTACTCCTTACCCCTACTTCCAGGTCATTTATGAATAGCCGTTAAAGAGCACTGGTCCCAAGATTGTCTACGGGATCCTTGGGGGACACCACTCCCTACATCTCTCCATTGTGAGAACTTCCCATTTACACCCACTCTTTGCTTCCTGTTTCTCAACCAGTTTTTAATCCATAGGAGGACTTCCCCTCTTATTCCTTCATTGCTGAGTTTTCTCAACAGTCTCTGATGAGGAACTTTGTCAAAAGCCTTTTGGAAATCCAAGTAGACAATGTCCACTGGTTCCCCCTTATCCACATGTCTGTTTACACCCTCAAAGAACTCTAGTAAGTTTGTAAGACAGGATTTGCCTCTACAAAAGCTATGCTGACTCTTCCTCAGCAGGTCTTGCTTTTCTACATGTTTAATAATTTTATCTTTAATGATAGATTCATTAGAATCAGAGAGATCTTTATTCGGCCAACTGTGGGCAAGACAATATCAGGGGAGCCACCCCAAAATGGCGGTGCGTTCTCACTTTTATAGTATTAATGACAAGCTATATCAAAATGGCAGTAAAGAATACACCCCAAAATGCCCACATCATCAATCAATCACGCAAAAGGTGGAGATTTTTCCTGTTCCCACAGCACTTTGGGGTTGTCCAGAATCCCCATTGGGAGATGTCAGCATTTCACTCTTTGACGTTATATGAATCAAAAACCCTTGTTCCTTCTTATCATTAATGTATCTAGTGGCCCTATGTTTCAGACCAGGGGTAGGGAACCTTTAACACTCAAAGAGCCATTTGGACCCGTTTTCCACAAGAAAAGAAAACACTTGGAGCCAAAAATATTTTTTGACATTTAAAATAAAGATAACTATATATATAGGGTTATTTTTAACCTTTTACTCCGCTCATTCTGAGAAGCGCATGGATGCGGCCATACCTGCTGCCACTGCAAGGGCTGGATGGCAAGAGATGAAGTCAAGGTGACTGCGACCCTCGCCCGGCTGCCGGGAAAGCGCCTGCCCCACTCCAACGGGGCGGGCGAGAGTGGAAGCCCACGGTGCAAACCAGCGGACTGTGGGCAGTTGGTGCGCCTGCCCTGCTGCCTGCAGGCCAGGCAAGGATGGGGCCGGCGGCTCAGCTCGTGGAGCCACAGTGCAAGGGCAGAAGAGCCGCATGCGGCTCTCGAGCCGCAGGTTCCCTACCCCTATTTCAGACAAAGAGCCTGAACTTTCTCATAGGCCTCCCTATTGTTTCAGGAAAGCAAAGGGCAACTTTAAGGTATCTTTTGGGTACAACGGGATCTTAAAACAGTTTAGCTTGCACATTTTGTGTAATTGTGAACAAAGGGGCTTTGGGGAGTTATTAGGCTAAGCTATTAACAGTAAAAGAATAGGTTTAAGGCCTGCATGATTTCTTTGGTCAGCAGCTTTACGGTTGCCATCTCTCCATTATAGGAAAAATAATGGAGGGAAGGAAGAAATAACCTTTCTTGTTGAATCTAAAACCCTTTTCTCTTTCTCTTTCTCTCTCTACTTTCTCTTTCCTTCTGCCTCTACTTCTTTTCTCTTTCTTCTGCGCCTACAGAATGTCACCTCTTCACCTTCTCTTCACCAAACTAAACACCCCCAGCTCAGCTCCCTAAGTCTCTCCCCATAGGGCATGGAGTCCAGACCTGTTATCATTTTGGTTGCCGTCCTCTGGACCCGTCCCAACTTATCAATATCTCTCCCAAACTGCGGTGCCCAGAACTGTACACAACATTCCAGGTGAGATCTAACCAATGCAGAGTAGAGAAGTACAATTACATCCCTCGATCTTGACACTATACTTCTATTGATACAGCCCAAGATCGCATTGGCTTTCTTGGCCGCTGCGTCATACTGCTGACTCATGTTTAGTTTATGGTCTACTAAGACTCCCAGGTCTCTTTTGCATGTAGTGCTGTCAAGCTAGGTGTCACCCATCCTATATCTGTGCATTTCATTCTTTTCTGCCTAAGTGTAGAATCTGACATTTATCTCTGTTGAAATTCATTTTGTTTGTTTTGGCCCAGCTCTCTAGTCTGTCCAGGTCATTTTTAATTCAATGCATGCCCAAATCATGATTTAACACATCCCCGAAGGGTTCCTGATGCCAGCCCCCTTAAGAAATGAAGAAACTTCTAAACAGCTCCAGCAGAGTCCTCTTCAATATGGACCAGCAATTAGAACTGGCTCCGCCTCCAGTGGCAGCCATTTTGTGGCCACGCCCAACCTACTCTCTCTGCTTTCCAAAAGTGCCCGCAGGCTCAAAATGGTTGAAGATTCCTCGATAAGGTTATAACTTTCTGGCAGAACTAGAAAGTTCCTAGATCTGCCTGAACCCCAAGAGAAGAGTGAATTTGTGAACCCGGCTTGTCTTGGAACTAACTGCTGGTCTGTTGACCCCGGAGCCATCAGTATGGGCTCAAAACACTCTCCTTTCTTTCCTTTACAGACTGTTTTTCTCACGGTCTCGAGCCGGCAGCTGTACAAAATGGCTTTTTAAACCGTCAGAGGATCTTCTCTTTGCAAAGCGTTGCTCTGCCTCTCAGATCTGGTTGAGGGGGACTGGAAAGGCCAACATGGGGGTGTCAGGAAAAGGGAACGGGACCTCATAGGAGGGGAGCTGCCGCGTTGACTTGGGGAAAGAGGCAAGGAGAAAAACAGAGTGAGGCCTCAAGGATCTTTGCACTTAGCTCAGCTAGCCAACAACAGCAACAACCTTTATTTGGCATTTAAAAATAGGTTCTAGAGCGTTGCCAGACATTTTTGAAATACAAATCAAGAGTACATTCAAAGCGCAGACTGGAAGACTGTATATAGCAGTGTACATTACTTAGAAAGTTCTGTCACTTGTAAAAGAAATTCTACTTTTTCCAAGAGCACGACATCTGTGTTGTTTAACAGAAGCTCCACAACAGAACAGTCAGAGTCTCTTTCAGATTTGTCTAGGGCCAGCCTGGGAGAGAAATTCCTGATGCCCTCATATCTCAGACAGCCAAGAATAATGTGAGCAAGAGTCTCCCCTTGATTTTTACAGTGTGGACAAACCCAGTCCTGGAGAGGTATGGATAAGTAGCGACCCTTTGTAATGGCCGATGGGATTGGATCTGGCCCTTGTGATAATCCATCTCTGTTGGGGTTCAGTTAATAATTCAAGATATTTGGCTATGTGCCCCTGTTCCGGTATTATTCCGACAGAGAGGGGGCTCAGTTGGCCAATCAGTGCAACCCAAACCTATCAAAATAAAAGAATGCTGATATTTCAGAGCATTTAGTCTGTCTGGCTCCTTAGTTTCCCCATGAAAAGCCAGGCTGGGAGTCCTTACCTGACTGTCAGGTTGCCATCTTCCAGGTAAGACCTGGAGA